>NC_132889.1:29821481-29866011 GCF_030463535.1 Salminus brasiliensis | reverse complement strand
TGCTCTCTCCATTTCTCTCACTGTCTCTGTATTTCTCTCGCCTCCTCTCTCTCTCCATCTCTCTCATCTCTCTCTCAACCCTTCTCACTCTCTTTATCTCTCTGTATCTCCCTCTTTTTATCTCTATCTCTGTCTCCCTCCTTCCTACTCTGTTATCTCTCTCTTCTCCTTCTCTCTCCAGCTCTCATTTTCCCTCTCTCTCTCTGTCACTCTTTCCTTTTTTCATCTCGCTATGTCTTTCCTTTCACCTCTCATCTCTCTCCTCATCACTTTCTATCACTCCTTCCTCTTTCTACCTTCCAACCTCGCCATCTTTCTTTTCCCTTCTCCCATCTCCCTCTCCACCTCTCTCCGTCTCTCATTTTCCCTCTATCTCTCTCTCCCCTTCCATATCTCTCTCATCATTCCTCTCCATCTCTCTTTCCCTTCTCTCTCTTTCTCCTTTTTCTCCATCTCCCTCTTTCCTCTTTCGCTCCAGCTCCTGTCAGTTTCTCCATCTCTCTTTTCTCTCTCTCATTCTTCTTTGCAATCTCTACACATTCTCTTATCTCCCTGCCTCTCTCTCCCTCTCCCATCTCTCCTTTCTTTTTCTAAACTCTCTTTTTCTCTATATCTCATCCTCTCTCCACCTCTCTGTCTTTCTCCTTCTCTCTCTCTTTCTCACCTCCCCATCTCCCATCTCTCCTCCTTCTCTCTTTCGTCCTAACCTCTAATTCCTCCTTGTCTGACTGTACCTGTAGAAGGACCTGTAGTGTAGGGCTGTGTATTGGCAAGACCCTGGTGATGGTTTTACTATACAGGGGTTGCAATTCAATATACTGTGTTATATTGCGATACTTATTATTAATGTTCATACAATTTATAAGAGTGGGATCTAAAGACAACACTGTGATTTAGCAGTCTGGGTTCAAACCACTATCTGCCAGCTATCTTTACATGTAAACTCTTCATTCAAAATTGAGAATCAGTATAGTCTTGCAAAACATGGCATCACAATACTCCAGTGTATCGATATTTTCTTACATCCCTAATGAATTACAATTCAGCTTTCGCCAAAAGAACTAACTCTCTCTCTCTCTCTCTCTTTGTCTTTCTATCTCCCTCAGCACACACCGCAGACTCTGACACTTTCGCCTTTTACCACGAGGGTGCTCAAGGCTGTTTGGGCGTTCGGAATCACACCCTTTACCTCTCCTCATCCTGCGACAACGACGCTCAGCTGTGGAAGTGGGTGACCAGAAACCGCCTCTTCAACCTCGGTTCCTCCCTCTGTCTGGGCATTACCGTGGGCAATGTGAGCGGCCTGGCTGAGCGTTCTCCGCTGGGCATGTTCCGCTGTGACTGGGAGCCCCCCCGTGTGCGATGGACCTGGAGCTGCAGCAAGTTCCTGGAGATTCTAAACACCCACCTGCCCAATCCTAAACTACTGCCTGCTGACCGCGACGGCTCGGCTGCCCTGACCCTCCCCAATAGACCCCTACCCGAGGGCCTGCAGTGGAGACTGTACGGGGATGAGCAGGACCTCTGCGCCAAGACATACCGCGGTAAGACAAGAGTGGGTTGGGTTCTTCTTCATCCAGGTATAAATCTTTGGACTTTTAGGCCTGCCAGAGATTTCTGTGGATATCTGTGGATGAGATTTTCTGATAGTTTCGGAGGTCATTTGTTTACCATATAGCTTCTTGTTTACTCTGGACCTTTGCACACATGAAGCTTTGCTGAATCCAGATATCACCCACATTGTTGTGTGGCAGTAGATAATCCTGTATCTTGAGAGTCTTGAGTTAAAATCTGTTTGCCAATACCAATACCAATATCAATACCAATACCAATGGTCATTAATAGGTCTACCTGATCCGCAATGATGTTTAGGTAGGCTAATTACTGTCCTCATGAACATCCTCATGCAAGGGTTTAATAACCAAAACATGACCAGAGCATCATAATCCCTCCAAAGGCTTGTCTTTTTCCCACAGTGCATCCTGGTGCACCCAGTTGTAAATTCTGTGTTGAAGTAAAAGAAAATGAGACTCATTAGAATAAAGTAAAAAATAAAGTAAATAACATAAATACAGTAAAATTACCAAGAATATTAATTTTGAAGAAAGTAGGTCATTAAGCACTGTTTAACAAACCAGGTGTTGAATGATAACTACAAATAATACTAGACTCCCATGCAGAGAGCTTTGGAGATGTTTAAATGAACTTTCTGTATGAATGTCATTAGTATTGATTCTAATATCAGTGTTACAGATAAATCTTTGCACAGTACTATATATGCACCATATGTATTAATGGTAGTGGACACCCTTTTTTAAATAAATGCTATATTAAGTTGCACCCCTTGCTGACACAGGTGTGCGAATGCACACACACAGCTTGTCCCACGCAGCTTGAACCTCTTGGCACCATGTATAATGCCAGGTGTGGGCTAGAGGGGTACAGAGCCCCCAGCATTGAGCTGTGGAGCAGTGGAGCTGTGTTCTCTGGAATGATGGTCCTCCATCCAGTACTTTTGGGATAAAATGGGCTGGTGATTATCCAACAGCATCCTGACCTCACCCATGCTCTTGTCACTGAATGCAATCAAATTCTCACAGAAATGCTCCAAAATCTAGTAGAAAGGCTTCTCTGCTGGATGTTACTCCAACAAAAGCAGGATAAATATCTTTTAATTTTGTATCTGATGCAGACTTATGGAGTGAGTGTGTGAGAGGCAGAGATATGGAGTGTGTGAGAGGCAGAGAGATGGAGTGTGTGAGAGGCAGAGAGATGGAGTGAGTGTTTGATAGACAGAGAGGGAGTGAATGTGCGTGAGAGGCAGAGAGATGAAGTGTGTGAGAGGCAGAGAGATGGAGTGAGAGTGTGAGAGGCAGAGAGATGAAGTGTGTGAGAGGCAGAGAGATGGAGTGAGAGTGTGAGAGGCAGAGAGATGAAGTGTGTGAGAGGCAGAGAGATGAAGTGTGTGAGAGGCAGAGTTATGGAGTGAGAGTGTGAGAGGCAGAGTTATGGAGTGAGAGTGTGAGAGGCAGAGAGATGGAGTGAGTGTGTGAGGCAGAGAGATGGAGTGAGTGTGTGAGGCAGAGTTATGGAGTGAGAGTGTGAGAGGCAGAGAGATGGAGTGAGTGTGTGAGGCAGAGAGATGGAGTGAGTGTGTGAGAGGCAGAGTTATGGAATGAGTGTGTGAGGGGCAGAGAGATGGAGTGAGTGTGTGAGAGGCAGAGAGGTGGAGTAGGAGTGTGAGAGGCAGAGAGATGGAGTGAGAGTGTAAGAGGCAGAGTTATGGAGTGAGAGAGTGTAAGCCATTGTGATGGGGGTCTGTAGCACATCTGGGGCTCTTTAGGTCAGGATCTGCTTCACGCTGGTGGATTTGTAGCCAAGGGCAACTCTGAATGCCGTCTGTTTGGCTGTTTGCCAGAGACGGTGACTGAATAGACTGGGTCGTGTTTGTAAACAGTGGAGAAGCTCAGCGTCTGACAGCTGTGCTGTAATACACCCTAATTCCAGAACTTTCTCTCTTTCTCTGCGTCTCTAGTGAAGGACGCTTAGAAGTCTGGAGTTATTGTTGTTGTTTTTCCATTCATTTGGTTATGCATTACATAATTATTTAACAGTAATTACGTAATTACTGAATGTTACATAATGAATTACACAGTTAGTTATGTAATGAATAACATTTCCATTCCATTTGCATTTTGTATCAACATGTTCACATCTGCTCCCCTGACTCCTGTTTGTTTTTATACCTGAATGATAGAAGTGAGGCAGAAATGTGAAGTAGCTGTCACCAACCTGCTCCTGAGGATCTACCTTCCTGTAGACCCTAATCCTACCCTAATCAACCCCACCTGAGACACTACCTGTTTTTAGCGCAATATCCTCACAGTAGTTTGGTCAGTACTGGCTCAGTGACTGTCTATGGCTGCTCAGAATAGAAAGAGTGTGTGGTCACTGTGTGCTGAGACACAGCTGCACCTCCTCATTTACTGCACAATTTCCAAATGATGTGAATATTATATCTAATCATCCACACAAATCCTGGAATTTTAACTCATTTAAGTCATTTTCTCTTGCAGTATCCATGTAGTGCATATAAAAACAGATTTATCACTACTTACTATTATTTAATATAATTTTACTTATATTATATTTACTTATAATATAGATATAAAGTACTATTTATTTAAAAAATGAATACAAAGAAACTGTTTATAAGTACATGTAGACAGGAAAATAGCAAGGGCAGATACTAAACTGAGATCAGAGCCGTGCTCTGTGTACAAACAAAGGTAGCAGGGCAGCCAGCAGCTAGACTAACCTAACCTGCACTAGCAGAGACTGCCTAGAACTGAGTTTGCCAAAGAACATGAACAGGAAGCGAACGTACCTCGCTTGCCTCTATAACAAAACCCATGAACCCTCCTAACTATGAGCTGAACACTTGCCAACCTGTACACGCCGCCATCACGTGAGGAATCGTTGAGTCAGAGCGATACAAAGAGATTCAATTCACGGCAATGAACGCTCCTAATATACTCCCAGTCCCAGGTGAAACACATGACCTGACAATGAACAATGAATGAACACAAATGAACATGAATCAACTCAAACAACAAGGAAGTCCTTATTTGGGCCTGTTGGCAGAGCTGGCACTGCTTGCCTTGGGGCAGTCGCAGGCATCGCTGCCTGAACAGAATGAGAAACAGAGGCAGCTGGCACTGCTTGCTTTGTAGTAGGCATGGATGCCACTGCCGGAACAGAAACAGGGGCAAGCCAAGACAGGAACAGAGGCAGGCGGGGCCGCCGAAACTGCAACAGAGGCGGGCGGGGCCACCGAAGCAGGAACAGAGACGGGCGGGGCCGGCGAAGCAGAAACAGAGGCGTTTTTTTTGCCAAACTGCTTCTTAAAGACGTAATCGGACTGTTTTCGTTAAAGTAATGCAGAATGCTGTGCTCTGAACCAGATGCAGAAATAATTCAGTGGGTTGTTTTGAGCACATCTACTGTGAGAGCGTCCCCCCATACTTCCTATTGCTCTCCTCTTTCTGTCCTCTCCTCTCCTCTTGCCGTCGTTTTTGTGGTGAGGCAGCTGCTGTGGAGGGTCCTCCAACCTGAGGAGGAGATGCCACTAACCTTAGTCACTCACAGAGTGTGTGTGTGTGTGTGTGTGTGAGTGAAGTGTTTCTTTGTGCCTCTGGTTTTAATGGGAGTGCCCTACTTTTCTACAGCAGTGTGACAGTCAGTGGAACAGCAAACACTGTTTCTTTCGCGCTCTCACTCTCTCTCGCACACTCACACACAATCTCAATCTTCCCCTTCTCTCACTTTCTCTCTCTCCCTCTCACTCTCATACCCTCTTTGTCTCTCAGTCTCTCTCACATTCTTGCTCACTCTCTCTTCCTATTTCTCTGTCTCTCTTTTGCTGTCTCTCTGTCACACTCACTCTCTCTGACACTCTCACTCACTGTCTCTTTCTCACTCTTTTCATTGTTCTCCCACTCTCTTTCGCTCTGTGTCTCTCTTACACTCTCTCATTCTCTTTCTCAATTTTTTCTCTTTCTGGTTCTCTCTAGCTCACTCTCTCACTCTCTCTGTTTCCCACTCCCTCTCTCGCTCTCTCTCTTTCCGTTTCTCTCCCACTTTCTCTCTCACTGTCTCTCTCACACCCTTTCCCCCTCTTTCCATTTCTCTCTCTCACTCTCTCTCTCTCTCTTTACGTTTCTCTTTCCATCTCTCTTTCACAGTTGCTTTGTCTCCATCCCTCTTTCCATTTCTCTTTCTCTCTCTCTCCATCGTTCTCTCTCTCTGTGTCTCTCACTCCATCTCTCACTCCACCCTCTCTCTTCATCTCTCTTCCGTCTGTGGCTCTTTCTCTCTCTCGTTTTCCATCTCTGTTTTTCTGTGTGTCTCTCTCTTTCTCATCTTTCTGTTTCCTCTAATTTTCCCAGTCTGTCTCTCTTCTCTCCATCTGCTCTCTCTCTCTCTCTCTCTCTCTCTCTCTCTGTCTCTCTCTCTCTCTCTCTCTCTCTCTCTTTCCCCCCCTGCTCTCCCCCTCTCTCCCTGCTTTTTTACTCTATTCTCTCTGTCACTTTTTGTGCACTTATTTTCTTTATGTTCTCCCTGCTCTCTCTCTCTCTCTCTCTCTCTCTCTCTCTCTCTCTCTCTCTCTCTCTCTCTCTCTATTTCCCTGTACTTATGCATCTCTCTTCTCTCTTTCTGTCCCTTCCCTCTCTCCCTCTGTTGCCCCTCTTTCGGAATGTGGGTGTCACTATGGAAACTGCTGGGCATTCCGTTTGACCGTGGAGATTAACTTCGGTCAACACAGAGTAAGAAAGCCGGGATGAAAGAGCGACAGGGAAGAGGCGGGAGCGAGGGAAAGAGAGGGCGCGCGTGTGAGAGAGAGAGAGAGAGAGAGAGAGAGAGGGGGGAAGGACGGGATCTTTTGCAGAGTGAGGTTATGTGGGGTGATGGAAGAGGCCCGAACACATTCATCCAAATGAGAGTCATTCCTGGAAAAGACAGAGAGGGTTGCTCAATACTGTTCAGTACTTCCAGCGCCGCTCCGTAGCCAGAACCAGTCAGGCAGACAAATGTCCTGAGAGGCTCTTTTTTAATAAACATACTCTTTCCCCATATATTCACTTATATCTTCTGTTATTTCTTCTGGCGTATTCAGTCTCCGCTGTTTACCCAGTCTGCTCCTCCTCTGCTGTATCAACAGCGAGCTGGAGTGTTCCTGGCCCCTGGAGTCTGAAAACTAGGCATAAGCATTTCAATTATTTCAGTAGCCAAATATCCATATATGAAATGACCAGAAATGATAATGTACCAAGAAAAGAATTGTACTTTTATAAACACAATGTATGGACAAAAGTATTGGGACACCTACACACTACACCTACAGAAACTTTTATGACATCCCATTCTAAGTCCATAGGCATTAATATGACATCAAAACGAGTGTGTCATTGGGAATTTCTGCCCATTTTTCCAGAAGAGCATTTGTGAGGTCAGACACTGATGGACAAGAAGGCCTGTTTGTCTCTTGTCAGCAGTCTTTTTTTGAATAACTGATTAAGTAAAAAAAATAGCCCCTTGTGCATGCTGGGAGTTGAAGTCTTTTATTTGTCTCCTCTCCTCCATAGAGATCTACACTATTCAGGGGAACTCTCATGGCCGGCCCTGCTACTTGCCCTTCCTGTACGATGGCCTGTGGTTCCACAGCTGCACCAGTGTGGGGAGGGAGGACGGCCACCTTTGGTGTGCCACCACACACGACTACGCCAAAGACGAGCGCTGGGGATTCTGCCCTATTAAGAGTGAGTATCGTTTACTGGAAGATGCCTGCTCTCACAGCTGTTCTCAGTTCAACACAGGAGACCATACCCGTCTGTCTCTCTCTATATATATATATCTATCTCTATCTCTCTGTACGTAGGTTCAGACTGTGAGACGTTCTGGGACACAGACTCTCTCATGGACAACTGCTACCAGTTTAATTTCCAGGCCACTTTGTCATGGAATGAGGCTCGTACCAGCTGCCAGCAGCAGGGGGCAGATCTGCTGAGCATTGTCAAGGTGGAGGAGCAGAGCTACATCAATGGTGAGACTCTAACAAAGAGGCAGAGACAAAGGGATAGAGATAATGAGGTTAAAGATGGTGGTTGTAGCACATAGAATGAAATGTTTATTTTTTTTATAAGATTAAAACAATGGTTCAGCAATTTTTTAAATGGACAAACGTATGTCTTGGCAGCCTGAATTATGTCCGTTTAATCTGTTTTTATAGATAACAGTGTTGGATTGAGACTAAGATTACTTAATTCATAAATGTATGATTATTTGCACAATGGTGATGGATATAATGGCAATGAGAGGGGCATGGGGGCAATCTGTCTGATTTGGAGACCAATATTCTCTCCAAATCAATTAAATAATGTTTCATCCAACCTTTACCCCTCTAATCTAATCAAAGTCCAGTTATATGTATATGTATATTTTTTTTAAATTGAAAAATCCACGTTACAGGGTTGTCAACAAGCATGCATAAGCCGGGGTTTAATGAGAAGCTGGAAGGGTAGAATAGAGCCTGTGAGAGACGTCTATGTTGGGTATGTCACGAAGGAAACCTATGGGAGGGCCTATGTTGGCCAACAACATGGGGGGCAGTGGTGGCTCAGCGGTTAGAGCGGATGGTCACTATTTTATCATCAATTGATGCGGAATTACAGAAGTTGCAGAACTAAATTTTTTGCCACTTGGGAGTGAACAGGTTAGAACAGTAATTCATCAGTATCATGTGGTTATGTAAAATGCTACAAAAAATATATACGTAAAAATGTGAGTTTGCTTGCTCTTTAGTGCACACATCAATACTTGTTGGCTTGTATGCAGAGGGCATGATGTTTGGGTATTCCTGTGTGTATGGGTGTGTGTGACCCACAGGTTTGCTGACTGGCTACAGTGCCGCCCTGTGGATGGGTCTGAATGATCTGGACCTTAACGGAGGCTGGCAGTGGGCTGACTCAGCCCCTCTTAAATACCTCAACTGGGAGGCAGGTGAGAGAGTCACACCCACAGAGCCACACCCCGTGCTCACTCATGTTCCCAGGATAGAACAATAGCTTGATTCATTTGCTAATTACTGTAAATCTTAAACGCTGACTCATGGTGGCTTCAAATGACTGCTGGTAAATCCTGTACACAGTGCGGCGCGTTAGAGCACGTATTTGGTGCCTAAGAGATTGCAGGTAATTGTCTGTAGAAGCCAGGATTAATTTGAATAATGGGTATATGTTTCTTTGTGGTGCAGATCAACCAAACCATGAGGAGGATCAGAACTGTGCCGTGATCCGCACTGAAAGCTCAGGCCGCTGGCAGAACAGGGACTGTTCAGTGGCTCTTCCTTATATCTGCAAGAAAAGACCAAACGCCACACTGGACCCCTTCACCACAGGTGTGTGTGTGTGTGTGTAGATACTAACTAAATAACTAACAGTTAGCTAACTTTAAATAGCTATACTCAAGGTTAGTCTACATACAATACATGTCCACATGTTTGTGGACACTCCTTCTAATGAATGCATTTACCTACTTTAGGTTGCACCTATTGCTGACATATGTGCAGATACACATACACACAGCTTGTCTAGTCTCTATAGAGAAGTAAACTGTACCTAATGCCAGGTGTGGGCTAGAGGGGTATAAAGCCCCCCAACATTGAGCTGTGGATTAATGGAATTGTGTTCTCTAGATTAATGGTGCTCCATTCAGTACTTTTGGGGTGAGTTGGGAGTTGAGGATGAGGTGGGGTGGTGATCATCCAACATCCTGACATCGCTAACGCTCTTGTCGCTGAATGCAATCAAATCCTCACAGCAATGTTGCAAGATCTAGTAGTAAGCCTTCCCTGGAGAGTAGAGACAGTTACTCCAACAAAACAAGGATCACCTCTTTTTGAATACCCTTACTAATACTCCAGTATTAGTTTCTGACCTCACAAATGCTATTGTGGTTAAATGCAATGATATCCTCACAGAAATGTTCCAAAAATATCTAGTGGAAAGCCTTTCCAGAAGAAATTATACTCCTGATTGGGTTAAATTGCCCAAGAAGGCCATGTGTAGTGTATTATTAATCTACACTGGTTCTTATTGGACATAAAGCCACTGTAGTGTGCATGTGCCAGACTGTTTCATCCCAAGGTCACTTCAAACCCTGGACATCATGGACATCATGTGCATGTGTGTGTGTGTGTATTTCAGACTCATGGGCAGATGACGGGCAGTATCAGTGTGATGTCAGCTGGCAGAACTTCCAGGCCGGCTGCTATAGGATGAACTCAGAGAAGATGGACTGGATGTCCGCCCAGAAAACCTGCCAGAAGATGGACGCCCACCTAGTCAGCATCCACACAGTACCGGAGCTGGAGTTCATTACTGTGCATATGAAGAGAGGTACACAAAAATGCACACATACAAACAGTTAAACACCTTACCTTACATTTACATTTAAGGCATTTAGCAGACGCTCTCATCCAGAGCGACTTACAAAAGTGCTTTGCTATTTACTCAAGAAAAACCTCAGCTAGTTTGAATAGACTCAAAGTTCAAAGAGACCTCTAAGTTTAGACATTACTAAACACAAATCTATATGAAAACCATAATAGTCTACTATTCGCCCAAGTATTCTCAGAAGATGTGGGTCCTTAGCCTCTGACATTCGGACACTCAGGGGAAGTTCGTTCCACCACTTTGGTGCCAGGACAGAAAAAAGCCTGGACGCTTGTCTTGTCATCTGTGGATTTTGAGGGATGGCAGGTCGAGCCGAGCCGTACTTGAAGCTCGAAGGGCTCTTGGTGCGAATCGGCTTTTGACCATTGCCATCAAGTACGGAGGGGCTGGTCCGTTTTTGGCTTTGTAGGCCAGCATCAGGGTCTGATGCGGGCAGCAGCTACAGGAAGCCAGTGAAGAGAAGGCAGCGGTGGAGTGACATGGCTGAATTTAGGGACATTGAAGACGACCCGTGCCGCTGCATCCTGGATAAGTTGCAGGGGCCTGATGGTGCGCAGAGGAAGACCAGCCAGAGGAAGAGATCTGCCTTAGTAGATCCAAATACACAAACCATCATTCAGATCTGCTCAGAAGTACTCGTGCCATACACAGCTGTTTTGGATATCCAATTTGGTGGATGATTTGTGTTACCTGTAAGACAATACCAGATACAACACAAGAAGTGATGAAGATCAGTTGACGCCAAGTAGATTAGATTGAGACGTTTCTCAACACTATTCTACACTAGTTTTAGAACTCCAATAATTCCAGTAGTGCACTGGAAGTACTGCCCAGCCCAGACAAGGCCATCTTGACAATGGCTTAAGCTTAATTTACTTCCATTACCAGCTGTAAGTTGTTTACCAATGACTTGACTCTCAATTATTTTTACAATTTACATTATTTTTTCAGTTTTTACCCACCCAGCACCAGACATCATATGGATGTTGTTTTTTGGACTAAGAGTTGGCCTGTCCGGGACTTTATTTTGCACAAAAGAGACACTGAAAATTGGGCTGGGGACAACCTTTTTGGACCACACCTGGCTGTTATGTAGCCATGAAAATAAGTTAAGGAAAACGTTGTGTACAAACCCAAACTAGTCTTTCCTAACACATCCGCTGCTGTTCAAAACCATGTGAAATGATCACTTTTAACGACGACTCCTGCAGCAGTAAAGGAGCTCTGCCCAATGCAGCACACTTAGACGTAGAGAGGCGTCTTTTTCTGCGGCTTTTCATCTTTTTCTTTTCAACCAAATATCAAAGCTGAGAAGTCATGCAAATTCGTCTTTTTGGAACATCTTTTCAACACATTTTTGTTTGGTGGCCAGTTTCAAACCCCCCCCCCCCCCCCATTATACAACTTTATACAGTTTTAGGTTATAATCGACTTAAAGTGCTTAAAACCTTTGACCAGTAGTGTATGTATTGGTATCCATTAGTGATATATTTGTATCTTCATTTACACTTCACATATTAAACCTCTATCCCTCAGATGTGGATGAGTTGTGGATTGGACTGCACGACACTGCCATGCAGATGAATTTCGAGTGGACTGACCGCACCCCTGTTATCTTCACTTTCTGGCACCCCTTTGAGCCCAACAACTTCCACAACACACAGGAGGACTGTGTGACCATGTGGGGGCCGGTGAGTGTCCCTTCTAGCCCCGCACTCACATCTTTAAAGTTGCCAAATTTTTTTTTTGAGATTTAGACATTCGGCAGAACAATGACCTCAATCATACCTTAAGTTGTTCTACCAGAGAATGGTTAGAGAAGAATAAAGTTAATGCTTTGAAAGTCAAAGTCTTGACCTTAATCCAATATAAATGTTGTGGAAGGAAATGAAGCAAGCAGGTCATGGGAGGAAACCCACCAACATAACGAAGTTAAAGCTGTTTTGAATGGAGGAATGGGCTAAAATTCCTTTAAGCCGATTTGTAGGACTAATCAACGCTTGGTTGCAGTTATGCCGACACAAGGGGGTCACACCAGACACTGAAAGCAAAGGTTCACATTTTTTTCCTCAAAAAAAATTAATGACCAAGTCTAATATTTTTGTCTCATTTGTTTGATTTGGTTCTGCTTATCTATGTTTAGGACTTGTGTCTTAAAAAAATTTGCGGAAGTTTTAGGTCAAAGCGATGCTCTATGAATCTAAAAAAATCGAAAGGGTTCACAAACTTTCAAGTATCGCTGAATGTAGATTTTGAATAATAAGCTTGGGTGTGTAATAAACCTTAAATTTGAAGGGGTTAAATGACAGCTTAAATTACAGCAGAAGCCAAATGAATGGTAATACAGTAGACTTCAGTCCATATTCGAGAGCCCTTTGCGTTTGGTTCTGCACTGTGTCGTTCCACAAATCTGAAGACAAGCCTCAAAGGAAGTGCAGCGCTGTATAAATACTGTGTTTATCAACTCACTGTGGACACCGCTGCATCAGCTTCCCCTCCACAGCACTCAAAGCCATTTAATACCCCTAATCTTACAGGCTCCACACGTCTCAGTGTTCACTGTAGGCAATGAGTTTCCTGCACACACTGTCTAATTGCATTCCTCATAGAAACTCATTTGATCATCTAAGCTTGTAAATGTAATACAGATCAATCAAAGATTAGAACTTTTCATCTTCTGCTGCAGTGCCCCGAGCTCCATGTCCTACCCAGCACTCCTTTGAACTTTCACTAAACATTAAAAATGGAAGTCATCAGATGAGATCTTTTTTAGTGCACAGTTGTTCTGAATAGGTCGTGGTCAGTGACTGTGCAGGCTGTGGCTGGAAGTTCAGGGAAGAAGCATTTGGCTGCTTTACCGTGGTGGACGGATTGCACAATGGACTTCTCTCCTTCCCAGAGTGCTGTTTTGGTCGAGCGTCCTGCAGAGAGTGTGGGCAGTTAGAGCTCTCCAACCATGTTGAGTCACTCTGCGATGCCACGTGGCTCAGGGGTGTGAAATGAATCAAGCAGGGGCTGGAAATTGGGGGCATACATTTTAAGGGGTTTTAACTAGCTTGTTTAATAGCGTCTTACACAATGAACTGCAGAGTCAGTTATTAATGTAGTGAACTGTATTTATATAAGTTGACCGTTGGTCAAGAAACAACAAACATGGCAAAAAAAAGGATGTAAAAATGTGAAGCACCATGCACCCTGCTCTCAGACTGGACTTAGTTAGACGGTGAATGGCCAATTCCTTAACCACTGTAAAGAGCATAGAACTGACTGTTTAACTGGGAAAGTCTGCACTGGGTAACTCAGAATCATCTCTTTGTGTGTGTGTGTGTGTGTGTGTGTGTGTGTGTGTTTTGCAGGAGGGCCGCTGGAATGACAGCCCCTGTAATTTCTCTTTGCCCTCCATCTGTAAGAAAGCTGCTCAGAAAACAGATGGACCGATTCAGGACCATGGCTGCAGACAGGTATTCCACATTTCTTCATTCTGGCTGTCTTTGGCTCTTCATCTCTCTCTTTTTCTCTCTCCATGTGTTGTCGAGCAGCCTTTTGTGCTTAACGTGGGTTCCTGTGGCAATGCAGGAGAGCTGGCCCCTGCTTTCTTACTCAATCCCCATCTCTCCCTCTCCCTCTCTCCCTCGCTCTCTCTCTGTCATTTAGATCACATCAACAAAAAATAGCCACAACTGTACATGTTTTGTGGATTAGATTTGTTATCATTCATATAAAAACAAATAAATTACACAGGAATTTGAGATCCACAGTAAATAATCAACATGAAGTCATAGGAGTATAAATAAATAAAACTAAATAATAAAAATAAAGAAAGTAAAGGTAAACATGCACAGAAGCACAGACCTAATAAGGAAATGCTGTACAATGGATCCATTCTTACTGAATCTATATAGAGGAAATCCATATAATTTTCTCTCTCAGCTGGCCTCCTAAAAATGAAGATGCTTGAATGGAATCTTTCAGCAGTTCCAGCTGGCACTGGATGTCAATTTGACAATTGAGCTGACATCAAATATACAGATGTTGAATTTTGGTCACATATCCATCAAAAACCAATACTGGGTTGCTGTCAAGCCAATCGTGCACCACGCAGCTTGATCTAGGGTGTGACGGTGTGTCTTTGTTATCGTAACGATGGGAAAAGTAGACCATGCACGTCTTGAATCACGCAAAAGGCATTGACTAAGTCTCTTAATTAATCATGGGTGAATTTTGGGCGTAACGTGTAATAAACCAATCAGCGAGTCCCTTGACATTCCCTTTAAGAGCCAGGTGCGATCTGACTTTGGCAGATTGCTATTTCAATGGAGCAAAGCAGGGTCGTTGACAATTCACTGTCAAGACAGCAATGAACGTCTGAGATCGGCGTAGATATATTCACAAGCACTGTTGCTATTACATTTACATTTACATTTATGGCATTTAGCAGACACTCTTATCCAGAGCGACTTACAAAGTGATTTGCTATTACCCAAGAAAAGCCTTAGCTAGTCAGAATAGACCAATAATTCAAAGGATACCTCTAAGCTTAGACATTACTAAACACAAGACAATAAGGTGACCATAGTACTCTAATCGTCCAAGTACTCTCTGAAGAGGTGGGTCTTCAGTCTGCATTTGATAACAGCGAGCGACTCGGCCGTTCGGACAGCCAGGGGAAGCTCGTTCCACCACTTTGGTGCCAGGACAGAAAAAAGCCTGGACGCTTGTCTTCCGCGGAAAGACGCAGGCGGAAGGCATGAAAATAAACTGTTGGCGGGTTGTAAGATAGCAAGCATAAGTGTGCCCCATGACTTAAAACCGACACCATACAACAAAAGGACAAAAGTATTGAGACACCTGTTCATTCATTGTTTCTTCCATAATCTAAGGTTTAGCAGATTCAGTGTAAAGGTTCTTTAGACCTTTAAAAGGTTCCTCACACTCACACACATTTCTATTACAAACATGGTTCTTTATAGAAGTAAAAGTGACATTGCTCAAAGAACCATGTGAGGCCCCTTTATGTTTAAGTGTCTCTCTTTCTTCCTCTCTCTCTCTCTCTCTCTCTCTCTCTCTCTCTCCCTCTCTCTCTGTGTTTTTCTCAGTCTCTCTTTCTCCACATAAAGGCTCTTTTCTGTGCTGTTGCTGTGTCATACTGCTGACACTCCAGATGTAGTCAGTCTGCACAAACCTGCCAAAGACATATTGTAAATATTACAGTCTCACACACGCACAAAGACACACACATACACACGGAGAGAGAGCGACACACACACACACACACACACACACACACACAGGAAAACACACACACACCAAGTTGTGACTATCTTCATACATCTGCTAAATCTATTTCTCCTTCTGACCTCATTCCTCTGTGTTCTGCTTTCTGGCTTTTCTCTCTCTCCTTCTCCTCTATTCTTTCGGCTCTTCTGCTCCCTCACTCCTAACTATCCTTCATTTAAAGCTTCCCTTTCCCAAACCACATAGAATGTGTTTATGTGTGTTTTAGGGTTGTTAGCTAAACAACGCTGTGTGTGTGTGTGTGTGTGTTTTCATTCGCTTTACCTCAATATGACCCCTCTGTTTGTCTGAGCTGCAATATGAGCCCCCTTCTAAAATGCTGCGTTCTAGGCAACCCGGTCAGAGAGGTCAGGGGTCGAAGGCTACTCTTGGGCCCACCAAATGTCTCAGCTTCACATGTAACCAAATGCAGATTTGGTTTGCACATTTAGTATTTCTTAATTTTTTTTATTAGAAGATGCCTACTGAACATTTTTGATGAGTGGCCCAAAATGACTTAAAATCTTGTTGTATTTAAGGTGCATTAGTCAGTGTGAACACATCAACACTGGGACCATTTTCCCCTTCAGATCTACCTTTCATTCTCACCCATAAACATAAAGCATGCCTCTAAGATTGCTTATTCTGGGAGAAATATCATGTAATGCTATTTGCATAACAGTTCGCTGCTGTGAGAATAGTTGAGTGTATTCACAGTCATAGCTGTTTGTAATAAACTCCCATGAGTTTATCAGTCTCCACCTGTTGGGTGTGGAGGAGACGGGGTATTTGTAATTGTCGCTCTGGATAAGAGCGTCTGCTTAATGCCTTAAATGTAAATGTAAGTGAGACGAGGGTGGAATAATGGGGCGTTGAGGAGATGGTGTGAAGTAACAGAGTGTTGAGGAGATGTGGTGGAGTAATAGGGCATTAAAGGAGATGGGGTGGGGTAATGGGGCGTTGTGGGGATAGGGGTAGAGTAATGGGGAGTTGTGGGGATAGGGGTGGAGTAATGGGGAGTTGTGGGGATAGGGGTGGAGTAATGGGGTGTTGTGGAAATGTGGGTGGAGTAATGGGGCATTGTGGAGATGGGGTGGAGTAATGGGGCGTTGTGGGGATAGGGGTAGAGTAACGGGGCGTTGTGGGGATGGGAGTGGAGTAATGGGGAGTTGTGGGGATAGGGGTGGAGTAATGGGGTGTT
This sequence comes from Salminus brasiliensis, assembly GCF_030463535.1. Classification (NCBI taxonomy): domain Eukaryota; kingdom Metazoa; phylum Chordata; class Actinopteri; order Characiformes; family Bryconidae; genus Salminus; species Salminus brasiliensis. Next base: position 29,849,523 of record NC_132889.1, on the reverse strand, counting down.
GTGGAGATGGGGGTGGAGTAATGTGGTTTAAATAAAGGGAACTGGTTTTATGTTCCTGTGTTTTTCTGATTTAAGTTTATTCAGTTTAGTACTTTTATCTCGTGAGATCATCTGCTTTAGGAGTTTTGGGAGGTCAGACACCCAGCGAGAGAAAACATCTGTCCCCAGTGTAAACGGCTGGGCTAACAGCTGGAGGCCTTTCAGTTATTTGGCTCCTTTCGAGAATTTTTTTTTATGGCTGTGGAATTTTTTCGATCTCTGTCAGTGTACGATTACTTATGCATGCAAATTCATCTCTCGCTCTCTCTTTCTCTGTCTTGCGCGCTCTCTGTCTCTCTCCAGGGCTGGAAATGGCACAGTCCTGCATGTTTCTGGGTTGGAGAGGAGTCTCTAACCTTTAACAATGCCAGAAGAGCGTGTGCCAGCAAAAATTCCTCATTGGCCATCATCAACAACAGGTAACCTCCATCCCTCTGAGCAGAACAGCTAGCTTCACATACAGAAGCCCACAAACGTGAAGACTGTGTCTGTTGGATATAGAGTTGTCTGGTCTTGTAATTTGTCAGTGCCTTTATAGATGCCAGTGTTTCTTCTGAAATGATTTAATAATAGGGGGTCCCCTTGTGCTTCACTACATGCTGGAACATTGCTGTGAGGATTTAATTGTATTCAGCCACATGTTGGATGATTAGTTCTGCATTGCAAACACCTCATCCCAACTCATCCCAAAGGTATTGGATGGAACTCTGTCACTCCAGAGAATGCAGTTCCACAGCACCAAGTCTCAGTGCTGTTGGGCTTTAAACCCGTTTAGAGAATGCTCTGAAAAGTGACGTTAAGCTCATATGTGGCTGCTTCAGAAAGTCCTGTTCTATTGACAATGCTGTTCCATGGCCATAATACAAGCTACAGTAGATGTGTGCTTTTTGTACCATTTTTATTGTATAAAAGTAAAAAGCTTGACAAAATAGAGAGACCTGTTTTTCCCCCAAAAGCAATGGTTAAATTAACCATTACTTCTGTGTGTATGTGTGTAGGTTTGAGCAGGCGTTTGTAAACAGTCTGGTGTTTGGCCGTTCTGATGATCATTTCTGGCTGGGGCTGCATAATGAGAACAGCACTGGCCCTTTTCAATGGTTCACTGGAGAGGAACTGACATACACAAACTGGAACCGGGACCAGCCAGGTACATGCATTCACACACACACACACACACACACACAGAAAGGCACACAGACGTACATGCATCTGCAAACATGCAGACAACCTAACCTTTAGTCCAAGGCCACATTTTGACAGCACTTGCATATCCAGGAAAGATATCCAACAAATACAAACCCAGTGCAGCCCAGTGCCAGCATCACTGAGTAATATTAGCATAATAACACTTTCAGTGAGTCACAGTAGGAAAATCTGACTCGCTTGCTCTCTAACCAGACAGGCAATGGCACACAATAAAAGCTGTATCCCAGACTTACCAACTAGTCGAAAGATGAGACTGGCCATTGCGTTTGTTTTTGTGGTGAATAAATTAGAGCTGTGAGGCTCTCAGGAAAAGTAAAGTAAAATAAAGACAGGATGTAGGCCTTCACTTAGATACTACTGTTTTTACTTATGCACTAAACTTTGATATTACTCCACAACTTGTGTGAGTCCAAGAGCTTAGAAAAGTAAGCAAACACTAAAGTAACAAAAATCCAGATAAAACCGGTAAGTGTCCATCAGTGCAGAACACCATAACAATGCAAGACAAGGAGACAGAGCAAACATAGGGGTAGAAGAACTCACAAATGAAAAGGACAATGGGTGGGCAGGGCTAAAGTCTGAGACTGTTACATGTTTTTAGTGGTATGGTGTTGCTAAGTAGTTGCTAGGGTGTTGCCAGGTGGTTGCTATGGTATTCCCATGTGACTGCTATGGTATTGCTGGGTGGTTGCTATTGTATCCCATGTGACTGCTGTGGTGTTGCTAAGTGGTTGCTAGGTCATTGCTATGAGGTTGCTATGGGGTTGTTATGGTATCCCAAGTGGTTGCCATGGTGTGGTTAAATAGTGCTAGGTGGTTGTCTGGGGTGTTGATGGGTGGTTGCTATGGTCTCCCATGAGACTGCAATGGTATTGTAAGGTGGTTGCTATTGTATCACATGTGACTGTTGTGGTGTATCTAAGTGGTTGCTATGGTCTCCCATGAGACTGCAATGGTATTGCAAGGTGGTTGCTATTGTATCACATGTGACTGTTGTGGTGTAGCTAAGTGGTTGCTCGGCCATTGCTATGAGTTTGCTTTTCTATCCCTGGTGGTAGCTGTGGTGTTGCTAAATAGTTGCTATAGTGTTGGCCGGTAGTTGCTATGTTGTTGCTCAGTGGTTGGTAGGACGTTGATAAGGGGTTGCTATGCAGTTGCTGTGCTATCTCAGGTAGTTGCTAGGTGTCTTAGGTGATTGTTATGGTGTTGCCAAGTGGTTGCTGTGGTACTAGTGCATTAGAAGATAAGAAGGGTACACAAAGTTTGCACCCCATTCACTCCCATTAAAAAAAAGTTGATAACCGCACACTGAAACTGTACGTCTGATCAAGCCCTGATTGCAAAGATGATGTCCAGGATTCATTAAGGCAGATGAGAACTTTCTAAAATTGTCATGTGATCTTTCAACCCCCCCCCCTCCAGCCTCCATTAAAGGTGGATGTGTTGCCATGGCGACGGGACACGCTACAGGCCTGTGGGAGGTGAGGGATTGCGCGAGTGCTCGCTCTAAATACATCTGCAGACAGGATAAGGATTCCTCTGTTTCCCCTGCACCTCCCAAACCTCAGCCTACGCCTTCCCTGACTGGGACTTGTCCCCCTGACTGGAAAACCTCTAGCACTCTACGCCACTGCTATAAGGTATGTGTGTGTGTGTTGAGTTGTGAGGATGAGTGGTTGTTAATGTGAGTGTGTTTCCAGGTAAAGCCTGGCATTATTGACCAAATTAAATCTCATATTTCTTTAAACATGTTTTACTATTAATCATTTAGATGATTCCAAATAAGCTTTTTAAGTTTAGATCAAAGAATCTTGCACTGAACATAGTGATCCAATTATTTGTTATTCAAATCACGCACTCTGCCTTGCAATCTCCATAGACAAACATTAGACATTAGGCAGTTACAGTGGCTGATACTGAAAAGGCCAGGCCAGAATCATAGGATGCCGCCTTTGCAACCAATCAGTGCATCAGATTTCTGCCTTGCTAGAGCTGCCCTGGTCAATTGTAAGTGCTGTTATTACCTGTGTTTCTACATTGCTTCTACATTGAGTATTTTATTATATACTTCCCCAATAATTAAATAAAATAAAATATTTTTACATTGACTTCTGTTGAAAGTTGAGAAAAAATGCTCCCCTTTTTCTGTAAAGTTGACAACTTTAGATATACAAGGTTGTGTGACGTCTACGAAATACAGTTTTCCAGCACTGATACAGACCTCCGGCATAGACACCAAATCCGTGGTTGTAGGATGCTTTTTTCTGAATGCTGACCTCCTGATAGGTCTTCCATGCGGGCCAGCTGGAGAAGAAGCTGACGTGGATCCAGGCTCATATGTTTTGTCACAAGCATGGAGCTGAGCTGGCCAGCTTTGGCGGCCCAGATGAGGAGGCTTTCATCTTTCAGGTCCTCCACGAAGCCTTTGGGTGAGTGTTAGGGAGAACATGTGTTTTGTGGCTTAACATACAATTTGCACAGCCCACGTCCTTCTACATGTCATAAACTGTCTCACACAGTCCTGAGCGTTTGTTGCACTGCTCTTTGAGCCTAGCTGTGCACTGCTGGATTTACTGTACGGTGTAGTTTGTACTGCACCTATAGTCTCTACTGTCCAGGGAAGGCTTTCAACTAGATTTTGGAGCATTGCGGTGAGGATTTGATTGCAGTCAGTTACAAGAGTATTGGATGGAGCATCAGCGAACTTATGCAGAGAACACAGTTCCACTGCTCCACAGCTCAATGCGGGGGGGGGGGGGGGGGGGGGGGGCTATACCCCTCTAGCCTACGCCTGGTGTAGGCATGGTGGTTCATGTGTTAAGATTCATGTTTATCTGCTCCAAAAATTCAGAATACTTTCTTTGTATGGACTAGACAGGGTGTTAGTGTTGTTGTTGTAGTTGCACATCTGTGTCAGCAATGGGTGCAACCTAAAATAGCTGATGGGGTGTCCACAAACATTTGGACATATAGTGTAAACTGTGTTAATATACAGAATTCTAATTATGAGCTGTGTGTGTGTGTGTGTGTGTGTGTGCGTCACTCTGACTGACTTTGTGTGCAGAGAGGAGGAGGGTCATGAGCAGCACTGGGTCTGGATTGGCTTATCCCGCCGGGACAGTGACAGCTGGACATGGAGTGATGGATCTCCTGTGAGTGGACCACACACCCGTCTCCATTTCTTTTTCTCACTTTTTCTCACTGATTTCTCACATTTTTTTACTTGGACTCAATGGATTCAGTTCTATGAAGCGGATTGTTCTTTAGACCCGTCTGATGAAAGTTCTTAGGTTTCAGAAAATTAGTGGCACAATAAGTGAAGAAATGTTAGATGGGTGTTTAAGGCTTATCTACTATAATCTAATATCTAGAACACTTGGAGTGCTGATTAAATCTACAGGAAAATCTCTCAATCTCTCACTGTCGCTCTCTTAAATCTCATGTGCACACTCTCTCTCTCTTTCTCTCTCTCTCAGGTGTCCTATCAGAATTTTGGCAGAGGTTCATACAACTCAGCACGCTGTGCAGCAGCTAACCCTGCTGATATGAACTGGGTAAAGGCAGAATGTGATACTGAACTGGACTGGATCTGCAAAATACCAAAAGGTAATCCATGCTTCTCTCTCTCTCTTGCTCTCTTGCTCTTCTGCTTTCTCTCTTGCTCACACAGACACACACTACATGCAGACAAACACATATATTCTTCTAATCCATACATTTCTGTTTTGTTTGATTCAGGAAAAGCAGAGGTGGAGCCTGAAGCACCTGAAGGTCAGTAATGCAGGGACATTGTTGCTGCTGCTCTGTGCTTGTGTGAACGTGTATTGTCACTGTCACTCAAAAAACCTTGTATCTCCATTTTTGTAGTTTTTCACTTTTTGACATAATCTAAACTGATTGAATTCAGGTGTTTCATTCAGTCCATTACCACAGGTGTATAAAATCAAGCATCTAGCCAGGCAGTCTGGCCTTACTCACATTACTGAAAGAATGGGTGGTTCTAAAGAGCTCACTGAACTCCAGCAAGGCACTATGGTAGGATGCCGCAGCGGCAACAAGCCAGTTGGGGTAATTTCTTCCCTCCTAGATATTCCACCATCATCTGTGAGTGGTATTATTGAAAAGTGGAAGCATTTTCCCCCCGAAAAAGTTACAGAGTGGTGTCGCCAAGCACTGAGGAGCATAGTGCATAAACGTCTCCCAACACTCTGCTGACTCAGTAACTGCAAATGAGTTCCAGACCTTCTGTTAGCACTGCAAAGGGGGCCCAACTCTATATTAATGCCTATGTATTTAGATGGGATATCATAAAAGCTCCTGTAGGTGTAATGTGTAGGTGTCCCAATACTTTAGTCCAAATAGCCCATTTCTAAGTTTTTTGCTTGACATCGACAACATGTACCCTGCAGATTGTCTATTTTGTTATGATTCAGAAGTTTCAGAAGATTTCAGGGATGCTCTGAATTTGTTCATTTTGTACCTGTGCCTGTACCTGTGTGTGTGTGTAGAATCTGGTCTGGAGTGGGTGAATTTCGAGGAGGCAGAATATAAGCTATTTGAGCATCGCACTACGTGGGAACAGGCCCAGAGGATATGCAGCTGGTTTCACGCCTCCCTTGCCTCCATACACTCCAACGAAGAGAGACAGTTCATTGCGAGCACTGTGCGCAAGGTATGCACTCATAAACACACATCCTTCACTACCCCAAACTCCAAAGTGTGTTTCAGGTGGACTGCTTTTTGAATGAGCCACAATAAAGGGTAGCCAATCAGAGTAGAGATCATTTCCTTACACTGATCAGCTATAACATTGAAACCGCTGAGAGGTGAAATGAATTACATTAATTGCCTCATTACAGGGACATCTGTCAAGGGGTGGATATATTAGGCAGCAAGTGAACAGTCAGTTCTTGAAGGTAATGATGTGTGACTATGACCAAATTGTGATGGCTAGACAACTGTGACATGGTCATGGACACCTTAGGGTCGTTGATGCGATCCATGGACGCACCCCCTTAGAACTTAAAGGATCTTCTCCTAACATATTGGTGCCAGATCTTGTGTATTCCTCTCCTCAGTGGGTTAGAGTTGTTTTCTACAGGCACAAGGAGGACCTACACAGTACTGGACAGGTGGTTTTAATGCTATGGCTGATTGGTGTAGAACAAAATACAATACAAATGTTAAATATGGGCCCTTTAAAGAGCTTTAGAGACATAAAGTGAAGACCCACATCTGCTTTCTGTTTCGTAAAGTGTTTGTGTATGTGTGTGTGTGCGTTTGTGTCTAGATGTCAAGAATAGAGAGTGATCTTTGGTGGATTGGACTATTCACATATGAGAATGATGGGCGGTACAGGTGGTCTGATCACTCTGTGCTCAACTATGTGTCCTGGGGTCCTGGACAACCTCGTCCCCTTACCAGAGACCGCAAATGTGTCCATATCTCTAGTTTGAAAGGTTTGACGATGCACATTTCCTGTCTTTTAATACACAGTAGGTGGAAAGTGATTCTTAAATACTCAGCTGTCATGATAGCACATGCACGGTGGGTTTGCACCACCAGGTTCATCCATTATGGTCTCTTTTTGGACCATCATAGAGTGTTTTTAATGGAACAGTGGACACCATTCCAGCTGGTGTCACAAAATGAGGCAGATGGCATTTGCTTATAAAAATGATGGTTACTGGCAATTTTACCTTGCAGTTTGTTAGTAGTGAGCTTATGTTGCTAAACTGGATAAGGGTCAAATATTATTTCATGAATAGCACAATGCTTTTACTGACTTTAATTCAGAATTCAGTTCATGTGTGTACAGAGCTTTAAACACGGCTCAGCCACTCACATGTTTGTTCATGCAACCGATCCAGATGCATGTTGATAACAAGGAAGTGTCTGAATTCATAGTGCATATTGTTTCCCAAACTCTGTATTTAAGGTCAATCTGACTTTTTTTATCTTGTTAGTTCACGTTCCTGGTCATATTTGGTACAGTTCATCATATCACGTTATTTAAAAGACAGAATTCCTGTTGTTCTGTACTCCTCCATCAGAGTGTAATGACTTTTGAGACCTTTAATATTTCTTTCAAGCTTGATTACATCACCACACACCTGTGAGCATGATAAAGAAATACTAACCCTTTAAGGCCAATGCATAGAACTGGCTATTTCTGACTCTTAAACATTGATATGATTGATATGATTTTCAATTATGTTTTTGCATTTATTTGATATGTAAAAAGTTTTATTTAACAAAGCTGAAAATATGTTTTATTTGGGAATAAAAACATCCAGTGAGCAGACAGAAGCTCCTTGTTGAAGAAAGAAAGCAATGGAGAATAGCCAAACTGGTTTGAGCTAAGCGAAAGACTGCCATAACTATCTGATATCTGTCAGCCAAGAGCCTCACCTATCTTCAGGAGACCCTCAGAGACCCTCCCTAGTATGGTGTTTCTCTTAGAAATGTGTGACAGCAAATGAATATTCATATGCATATTGTTACACCCCATAATATAAACACACAGAACTCAATGACTACACTCATTGCCATTTTCATTTTCATTCCCTCTCAGGTGAATGGGCGGATCAGAAGTGTCGCATAGATTTGCCATATGTGTGTAAGAGGGTAAATGTCACCGGCACGCCCCCTCCTACTCCAGCTCCTCCCCTCACTCCAGCCGGCTGCCCTGATGGCTGGAGTCCATTTCTTCACAGGGTAACAAAATTGCACTACCCCACGTACCCTCATCCATAATGTGCTCATCAAGCAGTATAAGACATGACCCTCTCATGACCCTTTGCAGCATTTCTGTACATTGCCATCCTCATTTCCGCTCTCTGATGTAGTAATGTACTGTAATGAACATCCTAAGAGCTTTAAAATTACAATTACAGATACAGTTGCATAAACTGACCCTTTCCTTCTCTGACAGTGTTACAAGATATTTGGGCAAGAAGAAGTGAGACGCGTCACCTGGTCTGCTGCCCGCATGATGTGCCAATCTCAAAGGGCTAAACTGGCTACTGTGCCTAGTCATATTGAGCAAGGTATGCACACACTGTGCTAGTGTCACTGCGTCTTTAAGACGGGTTTGTGTAAATGGACTTCTGATTGGATGCCTTGTGTTGTGCCTCAATCAAAAACAGTCCATGCTGAAACACCCTATTCTGCAACGCCCATTTTCAAGAATTGTTTTATTCCTCCTGTGAATTAGTTTCTAATGGTTTACGGTCGTATCAGATTCAAAGTGAATGCAGTCTGAATTAGGCTACTGTGGCTAGCTGAGTTAACCCAAAACCCAGACAGGCTATTTAACATTATTTAGAGCGAGGAGGCAGGAGGCACACTGCCCTGACCATATGAGGCATGGACTCGACAAGATGTCTGAAATCGTCCTGTGGCACCAATCTGGCACCAAGACATTAGCCTTGTAAGTCTTGTAAGTTGTGAGGTGGGGCCTTAATGGATTGCATCAATGAGCCATAGGTGCCCAGTGCTCAGTGCTCTGGTCACCAGTTCAACGGATGTTTTTTCTTTGAGCACTTTTGATAGCTACTGACCACCACATACCACAAAAACTCCACAAGACGTGTCTGATGTTTTGGAGATGCTCTGACCCAGCTGTTTAGCCAGACTGTTTGAATGTTATGGCTGGTCAGTGTACATGAATGGATGTGAATTGAACATTTACACTCTTTTGGACAGTATTTCTCTACTTGTTTCTGTGAGCTTAGACTCCAGTCATTTGTAATTATTGATCTATAATTACTAAATACTTTTGCAGTCGCATTAATGGCAACCTCTAAGGGTTAAAGCAGCATTGAGTATAATTATAGCTGGTGAAACTGTAGTCCCCTGCATTCCTCTGTCACCACTGCCTCATGTAGTCGATGTGGTACCACAGTTGCAATGAAATCCATATTGTTTGGCATAGTTGTATGAAGGATTTAACTGCCTGCATTCTCTCCTGTGGTCCGAGGCATGCCTAAGATGCTGACCATGCTTTTTGGCTTTATTGAGAAGAATGCTTAAGTCATGTAAAATCAACTCTGGCTGCTTTCTCCTAAAGCCAAGGCAAGGTTTTAATAAACACAGTGTGCCCTACAGCTCACCCTTACCAAACCACCAAAACAAAAGAACTGCTGTTAGCAACAAAGGCCACCCTTTAGTTAACTGTGTGACTGTGAGATTTCTTTTGTTTAACACATTGCCTTCCTTCTGTCTTCCTTAGCCTTCCTGGTGACACTGCTGCCCAACTCCAGCTTCCATCTGTGGGTGGGGCTTACCTCGGATTCACAGGGACAGTTCAAGTGGGCAGAGCCTGGGCTGCTTAGCTACACAAACTGGGCTCCTGGGGAGCCGGTAGACAACAAAGTACACAACAAAAACTCGGTACTTAAAAAGTGTATCATTTGCTTTCTGCCCATTTGTAGCTTTGCTTTCTTGATACTCATTATCATTATATTTTGCTCAGGGCTGATTTTTCATATTTGCCTTTGCAACATTGATATTGTGGAAAGCCAAAATATGCAGATAGGCTCTCTGTTACCAAAGTAGTCTATTTTTATCCCTGTTCTGGAAACTTCTTGACCAATCTCAGTGTTTCTGGGTGATTGTGTGGGTGGACTAATTAGGTATTTATGTAGTCCATCAAGGGTTAAAATCATGCAGGTCAGTTCTTTGACTAAACCACGCTATGCATATTTTGATTTGAGCTTTTTTTTGATTCCTCAATTTGCCTTCTGTGTTGTGTGTGTGTGTGTGTGTACGTGTGTACTTTACTAGGGTAATTGTGTGGTCCTTCTGCATAATATCCCTCACAGAACCACAGGAATGTGGTCATCTCGGAGCTGTGAAGGACAGAGACATGGCTATATCTGCATGAAAAGCAAAGGTAACCAAACAAAGATGACTGTAAAACAACTCTGTGCATACAGTGCCATGCTAGAGTACACTATATGTCCAAATATTTGTGGACATCTTTCAAATGAATGGATTCAGCTACTTTATGTTGCATCCATTTATGTTGCATCCATAAACTTTTTTATATCCCTGATTTTGGAAGAATCAATTAATGAGCATGTGTCCCAATACTTTTGTTCATGTGGTGTAGTCCTTTCCTGTATTTTACACCTTTTATACACTAAATATTTTCAGCATCCATACCCCTAAAACTAAATAACTGGTTGTTCCACCATTTCACACTGGTAACGTCCCATAGCTGGATCTTTCACATGGCTGTGGATGACTTTTAGGCATAAATTACCTGTTTGAGTCATACCACAGCATCCCAAATAGGTTTTAGTCAGGGCTTGGGATTGACTAGGCCACTCCAAAACCTTGATTTTGGTATTCCTTTTGAGCCAATCATTACCAGACTTGCTCTTGTGCTGTGGATCAGTGTCCTGAAGCCAGATTCCTGTCTGTTTTCTAATTAAATTAATGTATCATTTAAAAACTGTGTTTGTTGTCCTCAGGTTAGCTTTGTCTTATGTTAAAATGTTTTTGTGTGCATATGCAATAATATAAGGAATCAGGAGGGAGGCATTTACTTTTTCACAACACTGTAACTAGGTCAATGAAACAGCACTGTTCTGTAAGCGCTACCTCATTCTGTCAGAGTGGTGTCACGGCTTCATGGCAATCCATCTTGTGTTGCTGGCTTCCCTGCTGTGGTCCACAACATGCCTGATATGCAGACTGTGCTTTTTGAGTTTACTGCATATCATTTTAATGTTTTCTTGTATTATTATATTCTGTGTATGCTGGAATATTTCATGTCTTCATTTTCTTGTTCCAGAAAACGCTTAATCAAAATGAGAATCCAAAGTATTCTGTCACCAAATCTGTGTGTGAGTGTGCTTGTTTTCATACATTGTCAGAGCAAAACAGTGCTAGAACCTGAGGAATGGTTCTGTTTAAACCTTTATGTTACTGAGCACACACACACACAGATTTGCATTAATACAATATACAGTACCTGAGACGTACTGTTTGCATATGTGAAATACTGTACTGTAGATACAAGTGTGTGTATATATATATATACACATACACTTGTATCTACAGTACAGTATGTCACACACACACACACACACATATATATATATGACAAACACCTATATATGACCCCACCTCCAGACGTATTTTTCTGAATTTAGTTGGGGTAACAATGCAATATGATATGAGCAGTTTTTACAAGCCCTGATATTTTACCCTGATATTTTGCCTCAGAATGCAACGCTCTGAAAAACAAACAACAACTCTGCATTGTGTGGCTGGCTTATGCCATCAGCAGCCGCTCACAGAAGCTGCACATTATAGCATAGTTTTAACACCCAAGTCTTGCTTTAAGTCTTACCGGAAAGTGCTGCTGTCCTCTCGTTGTGTCCTCTCAGTGCAGTGTGCTGTTAGCACGCTAAAGAGATTGCAGCCGGTTAGCTTTTAGCCTTAATCCCTCTCATTTCCCTAGGTTTGCCTTTTTTTCTGAGTCTTTCTGGTAGAAAACATAAAAAGCATCTGAAGTGCGTTTAGCATCAATTTGGTTAAGCTAAAGCATTGCAGTGTTTTCAAGGGAGTGGATATTGAGTTAAAAGCCAGTTGTCTAGCATTAGCTTTTAGCCTAGTGCAGATTCTTGCTTTCTTCCTCAGCTTTGTTGTGTGCCGGGTTTGAGCTCCCCTTCTGAGAACACGCAAGTGGAAAAGCCATGGTCACAAGGCCTGGTTCACATTACAACCTGTGTTCCCATAACTAGCAGAATCTTAGGGTGATGTGCTGCTCTCCAGTTTAACTATTTCACCAGCTTTGGCTAGGACTAGCAGGGCTTTATCCAGTGGGCTGGGTTAATGTACACTGGGGCGTAAATATAAACGAGTCAATACTGTTACATCATTTTGATTATGTTGTTTCAGGTTCATGGTTTATCACTTCCATGTTTTGATCTCTCATTATACAACTATATCAGTCTAGGACCCCTTTAAATGAACCTGTGTGTATGTGTTTATATGTGTGCAGACCCTGCTATACCTCCTGGTGTGGACCTTCTGCCCCCTGTATTAGGCGGGCCTTTGGAGTTTCAGGGGGTTCAGTACCGTTTGTTACAGAAGCGGCTGGACTGGGAGGGGGCTTTGCAGGTGTGCGAGTCTATGAACGGCAGCCTGGCTGTAGTACGAGATCCACAACAGCATGCATACCTCAAACTCCTGCTCAATACACTCCGCAAACCTGCCTGGATCGCCCTGCACAATGACGGGGTGGGTAACTGTGTGTGTGTGTGTGTGTGTGTGTGTGTGTGTGTGTTCAGTTTGTAAATGCCTTGCTTAAAGTTTAAATATCATGCTCAACATGTCAATGACTCCAACAGGGTCGGAGCTACAGATGGCTGGGTGAAGAGGAAGTTACTTTTAGTGACTGGCAGGGCGGAGAGCCCAAGCCAATGGTTGGCTGTGGTCACATGACTACTGGCGGCCAATGGACTGTGTCTTCTTGTGACGCTAAATTAGATGCAGCCATCTGTGAAATAAATACAGGTGTGTGAGTGTGTCTTCCATAATGATTTGAACAAAAGTGTTTTCCTTTTATTAAATGTACTCAACATTTGACTCAGATTTTAAATAAAGGCTATTTTTTAATACATGTCAGTTTTAGCATGTGGAAATTACAACACTATTTAATCCATGCTCCCCCACCAGGTGGGGTTAATTGCTTCTTTAGTGCAGGTATACGACAGCTATCTGTACCTACTCATGATTCTAGGCGTCCAATCATGTCTGAAGTTTGAAGTTTTTGTGTATTTGTGACCAGAAATATTTGAAATGAAGGAAAGCCAATAATAAAAGTCAGAAACTTCAGCCAAATCAGTTTCTTACATTAATAAGAAGAAGCTCTGCTTCTGCTCATATGTATCACATGTCTGATTTCAGAGCGACGGATTGTTCATAGGTGGATGTATCCAGGACATTGCCTTCAGACATTGGGTAACTGGTCGTGGATTCCTTTCAGAAACAGCTGTTATGCGTTTAACCTGAACCAGCTCCGGTTACAGCACGAGGCTCTGCATACCTGCAAGAAAGGTAATGCTCACACACACACACACACACACAGAAAAAGTGTATAATACACACTAATTAAATGCAGGGATGTAGAGGGTTATTTGAATGTATGGACATGATTGTATGTGTTTTTTAAATGGGTTTTTGCATAAAGATTCATCATCTGTAGAGGAAAAAATGACTCAAAAAATGCTCATCAGCGATGAGCAAATAGTACCATGGTAACTTGTTGGCTTATTATTTGCACATAAACAAGGATTACTGTGTGCCTGAAATGAGCAAAAGGGGGCATTAACAATTTATATTTCTACACTGCCTTGCTGAGTTGGGAATATTTTGAAACGTTTGGCCGCACAAACAAGACACCAACCAGTTCTACATGTACACCCACTCAGCTGATCAGCCAGTATATTTACACTTCAATTTTGCACTTGCAGTGTATTTAAACACTCCAGTACATGAAGAGAGTAATGCATGTTGCACACTTTGCATAGCGTAGAGCCATTACTGCTAAACTGCTAAACTATCAATCTGGTCCAGTGTGTATTGTCTTGTAATTTTTCAAAGAAATATCTACAAAATAGCAGCACCTAAGCAGGGCTATATAAAGGAATTTTCCAGATATAAATATGATATTTGTGCAAGTGTATATTAACTCACACACACTTCAAACACAAACACAACTTTATGGGAGTTAATGATATATAATGGAGAGGCCTAAAAGCTTTGCTGTTTTGTATAACGTCTCTCTCTTTTTCTCTCTCTCTCTCTCTCTCTCTCTCTCTCAGTGGGAGCGGAGCTGTTGTCAGTGCTGGATGAGAACGAGAATGATTTTGTATGGGAGCACATTCAGGGCTATCAAGAGCAAGCTAATGGCGCCTGGCTTGGTATGACCTTTAACCCCAGAGGTAAGAGCGGGGATCATTACTCCTTCATTAACCTTGATCTCACAAATTGGATCTGTGTCAATTAGCAGCCTATCTGCCCCAGCAGTGACCTAATGACCCAAGTAAATGTCTTTGTGTCTCTCTGTTTGTGTGCGTATTTGTGTAGGAGGCGGTCTGCAGTGGCAGGACAGTTCGGTGGTGAAGTACACTAACTGGGAACAGCAGGACGCTAATCTGAGCATGCTCTCTGCTAACAGCTGCTTCTGGGTGCAGAGCAACACTGGGCTCTGGAGGCCCGGATCCTGCAAGAATCGCACCCACGGAGTCATCTGCAAACGGCCACGAGGTGGGGGCGTACACATCAAGACACACACACACAATTTTAACAAAATAAACAAATGAAAAGCTAAACTGCAGTTTATCCTTTATTATTCAATATTGCTTTTTTCCATCTGAACGGTTTATTCAATCCTGTTTATTTTAATGTAAACTGTTCTGTGTATTCAAATCTGTTCATTCAGTCCTGCCTTTTGTCATCTATTCAAACCTGTACATTCTCATCTAAACAGATGTTTATTCAGTCCTGTGAATTCTTATCTGACCAGCTGTTTAGTCAATTCTGCTTATTTACATTTAAACCTGCTGTTTATTCAATCCTGCTAATTCTCATCGAAACTGCTGTTTATTCAAACTTACTCATTCTCATCAAAACTGATGCTTATTCAATCCTGCTAACAATCAACAAAAGGGCAGTATATTCAATCCTGCTTATTCTTATTCTAAACTGCTGTTTATTCAAACCTACTTTTCTCTTCTAAAATGTTGTTTATTTAAACCTGTGTTTTTGATTCTGTTTTTTCCCCTTTATTCTCTTAGGACTGAATTCTTTTGTTGTAGCAGGTAAGTTCTGTCACCTGCAGTCAAGCCCATTCTGCCATGTCATACTAATCCCATACTAATAACTTAAATAGCATAACACAAACATCTTAAGCACATTGAATAAAACAACTTAAGTACATACAATAAAAGTAGTAGATATTTGGATCTTTCCATTTGTCCATACCTTTGATTATTTCTGTAGAAGACAGAGTGTCATTCCATGTCAAGACACTACATAAAAAGCTGTGTTGAGCTTATTGAATTGCTTGAGGTGGTTCGAGTCAGGTCTGTGGTGATTTATTAATTTTTTTAGTATAGCTAACATCATACGAATGCAGAAATCATCACACACTTACCGCAAACCTTAATCTATATAGAGCTCTGTTATCTGTAAAAATGCCCAGTGTGTGAAACCACATAAACAGGCCTATTATAATAGTTATAGTTAAAGACAACCCTGTGGTGGTTTAGACATGCAGTTTGCATGATTGTTGCATGACACTAGTTGTTGAGAGATATGTTGGGCTTTACTTGGAGGCTACACTGTATGGCCAGAAGTTTGTGGACACCTGCTTATCCAATCTGCCTTTCAATCATAAATATTCTAAGGGATTTTTGGCTCTTTATTCTACAGTCTTTGCGTCCCTGGAAGGGATTTCCACTCTTTTTTTCTGTAAGGACTTGATTGCATTCAGCCATGAGAGCAGGTCAGGTGCTGATGTTGGATAATTAGTTCTTAAACACAAACGTTACTTCAACGTCTTTCAAAGGCAACGGATATAGTTTCACTCCTCCAGGGTATTCCGTTCCACTGCTTTACATGGTGCCTCTGGCTGCTTCAGAATGTCCCATTCTATTGGCAGCTTTCTATGGAGATTATACAAGCTGAGTATTCACAACTGAACATCTGTGTCAGCAATGAGTGCACCTAAATGCCATAATAAGGGATGTCCACAAACATTTGGACTTTACAAACTTTGTGTACATTAGCCTCATATTGCATGTTGGCCAAGTGACTTTATTTAGGGCATCAGTTTGTGTTTGGAATTCTGCAATAAATCCGACTCAGGTGCTCACTGTCTGGACGGTTCTGCTTATGTGTGTAGCTGCTGTGGATCATCTTCCTGCCTTGGTTCTCATCCTGCTCGCTGTGCTGGTCCTGATCGCTCTCGTGGTGGGCGGAGTTTATCTGTATCGGAGGAGGAGCTCCGGCTCTGCTGGGTCCTATGAGGGCGCTCGGTACAGCCGCACTAACTCCACCCCGTCCGAAGAGGCGGAGAAAAACATCCTGGTGTCGGATATGGAGCTCAACGAGCAAGGAGAATAATGGAAGGACTGTAACGAGGGATGGTTATGAAGGAAAACTGGCCTGCACATTCAAGGACTAACTGAACTGAATTCTGATTTCTTTTTTTCTTTTTTGTGGAGACATTCAGAAAGCTGTGTGGAGCGCAGCAGATGTCGATCAAGAAACGAACAGAGGTGAAGTGCCACCCCGATTCCTACTGTTGCGCCATTCCAGCACACCGAGATCGTCAACCAATCAGGTCCTGCCGATTTAGGATTTAGAAGATCAGCTTGTGTTGGCTGATACGCACATACCGGCGTGTTGTCTTTATTCTCCACTGTAACTCTTTATGGAAATGCTGTTTATAACCATATTTTCACTCCAGTGTTACGAAGCCTTAGGTACTTTAGATTCTCTGTATTACCAAAATGATACGAACCAAAAACAAAAACAAAAAAAAAAAAAGGAAAGAAAAAGAAGAAAGCTTCCAAAGAACGGAGGTTGATACGTAAACACATACATGCAAAAGCACAATCCGAACCAAAGTGTTATACCACAGCAGTTTTTTTTTAATGCAGACTGTGATTTTTTGGGTGGGTGGGATGGTATGTGGGGGGGGTCTTTTTTCATTTTTTTCATTTTTGAGCACATGCAGCTGAAGTGGAATGAATTCTTTCGCTTCTAGGTCAGAGTCCACGTATCGTCTGCCTGTGGAGTCTCCACTTTTCTCCCCCTCCTCCTCCTCTTTTCTCTCATCTCACCTCTTTGCACGCTTTCTCTATCTTTGTCTCTCTGTCTGTCTGTCTCGCTCTCTTTCAACGTAGGCAGCAGCTCCAGCTGAAGCGCACACACTGTCTGCGTGTGATAATCATAGTGATTATAGAGGAAAGGAAATGATAGCGTGTGAAAGGGTTTAACAATGCAGAAGCGAGACGCGGCGGGACACAAACGAGCTGGAGTCATTTAAAAAACGAGTGATTTAACAGGCTTTTCAGTAAGCCAGGTTTCAGTTAACCCACCGATGTCCATACTGAAATACCTGTGCCATTCTGTTGGACCTGAGTGGACAGCAATGGGTTAACAAAAATGTACTCTTAATGAAATCTGAGATTAGTTGGTGCTTGGCTTCCTTCACCGGCTCGCTTTGTGAGTGCTAGCTGGCAGATGAGCTCCAACTGGAGAAAAGAGTGAAATTTAATACAATGGTCAGTGCGAAGGGGCTCCGAATGAGACCCCAGGCTTGCTGATTTTTTTTTTTTTTTTTTTTTTACACTTGTGGTATTTGACATCTGTCACCAATTCGTCCATGCATTCATTACTACTCTGTTCCTGAACTCTTTAGGGCTTTAGCCTCCAGTCTTAAAAATAAAGGTGCTGCAAAGGATTCTTTAAAGAATGCCATAGAAGAACAGACACTTTTGGTTCTTGTTTGTAGAACCTTTACACTGGTAAAGAACCTATACATCAGGTACGGAGTCATTAAACCATTTAAAAAGCTTACAAAGGTTACACTCACATCTCTGCTACAGTCATGGCTCTTTATAGAACCATGGAAGTGGTTCTTCTATTGCGTTGCTCAAAGAACCAATAAAAGCACCCTTATTTTTAAGAGTGTATGTGGTAGTACACTCTTCTTTTCATTTTTTTTTTCTCCCTTCTTGGCGAGGGCGTGAGGTTGAAACTTTGCCACGGCCAGCTGTGGAATGTCGAGTCAGCGAGCGGAACAGGTCTGGAACCAATCACAGTTCGTAGGGAGCAGGGAGGGAAGGAGGAGAGTAAAGGAAGTGCGCTAGCTGAGAAGAAGGAACGGGAGGTTTTAGGTGGGCTGCAGTTGAGAAGGTGTGTGTGTGGATGACGGGAGAAAAGAAATAGTCACTAAGATGCCCTCTAGTGGATGGTCATAGTGTTTCTTTGAGGGATGCGGTGGAAGAACCTTTTTTGGTTCCATAAAGGCCCATTACTGTAAAAGGGACGGGGACGTGAAGAACCTTTCAGAAGGTTTAAAGAAGGTTCCTCACACCTCACATCTCATTTACAGAAATGGCTCTTCTGCAGATACATGCTCAGAGAACCCTTTGTAGCATCTTTATTTTTAGGGTGTCCGAAGAGTAACTAAGGAATGACTGAGAAATTCAGCGCTTAGAATCACAGTATAATGCACTATTCTGAAGTCACTATTATCTCCTAATACCGGATGGTTTCGAATATAGGCCTGGACGTCCACTGGATAGTTTAGTCTTTTCTGTGCTCCAACACACCTAATTCAAGTCAACAAGCTAACTAACCAGCCTGTTGTACAAAGGGACTGTATCACAGCTATACAACACAAACACTATAACTACATTGGCATCATAATTATGTACTTGTACAGTGCAATGAAATTCTTCTCTTTGCATATCCAAGTTTGAAAATCCACAGTCCGAGTGCATTGTTAGCGATACTGCAGAACCGCTAAAGCAGAGAGGATTGATGGCCTTGCTTAAGGGCTCAACAGTTGCAGCTTAGCTGGCACCAGATATTGAATCCACAACCCTATAATGAATAACCCAGCACACTAACCACTAAGCTGCCTATGTCATTAGTTCTGTAATATCCTGGCAGGTTAATATGCAGAAAGTTAAAGGAATTACTCTGATGTTTCAAAATTACTGCATAATTGAGGGGCTTTTTCAGAGCAGTTTGATGTGAAATGGCATTGTACTGAAACAATCATTTAGATTTCTTTATAGAGCTGGTGTCTACAGCACAAACATAGCCAGATAGAGTCATCTGTTTTTTTTTTTTATTGTGATATTGAGTAAATAGAGAGATAAAGGTAAAGTAGGGATAGATATGAAAGTGAATGAATATTTTCAATTTCATTTTCTATTTTGCTACAGAAAAACGAAGCACATGTGAGTTTCCAAGCACACAGTGTCACTGACGCGAAGCACCAGCAGCTATTTGAGTACTAACAGCGCCCTCTTGTGGAAAATCCACAAAGTCCACACCTAAAACCACTTTTTAGATAAAAAACCTATTGCAGATATTTGTCACTATGGTGGGGTGATATCCACGTATAGTCTCAAAGTATTACTGCAGCATACAGTATTACCAAGGGTGGAGAGTAGCATAAACATTCTACGTTCTACGGTTCTATGTTTACATCTTCCACATAATCTTTTTTCCTGCATCATTTTAAAAAAGAAAAACCATCAAATACAAGTTTGCTGACAGGGTCGCTGACTATGTGACACTAACACCTTTTTCATTCGATCAATGTAAAATCATCAATCTAACGACATCTGCAAATGTTAAACTGCTCTGAATCAGGAGCGAGAAGCTGGTTAGCTTTAGCGGGGTAGCATGTTAAACATTCTTTTCACCACAGAACCCTTGTGATTGATGACTTGTCTATGGTGTTGGTTATGAAGCCTACTCGCTAAGCTAGCCATTGTCTAGCTAGCTCAGCTATAGATACACTGAGTAATCAGAAAGCCCAGTGCAGCTGCTGTTACCTAACTGACGCTAGTATTTATGATTTGTGTTTGATAGAGCGAAGATTTAGACCGTTTTCCAGCTTACTGAGGCTCAAGTCATACATGTTAAGAGGATAAAGCCTCATACCTGATAGCACAAAGCCAAATGAATGGTCTTAAGAGTGTTCTTGGCTGTTTTCAGGCCTATCTAGAGGACTGGTCTATCTAATTCTGTTTGTTCCTTTATAATCGAACTCAGTACGTACTCAGCGACTACGGTGGGTCTTTTGTTGTGTACTACACGGACACAGAACAGAAAGTTAGCACATTAGACACGTCATAATTTGTAAAAATCATTATACGGTATACCATTATATCACCCATGAACGTTTTGTGAGGTAACCTCTAGAGCTATAATGTTTCAGACGTGTGGTTCCCATTACCATCGCTGTGGACAGTTCTGATCGATCTATATGGTTGAATTTGCGTAACCACGTGCAGTGAAAAACCATGGGTCTCTCAGTTCTCATTTTGGGGTACAAAGAAGTGCTCATAAGAGCCCAATTGGCAAAGCTTGCCTGCATCGATGTGGAGACAGCAGATTACCCAAAGCCCCTATTTACGCCCGTTTCACTTCATGCATCTTGAGTATCAGGATTATATCTGGATAAGGCCAAGCCACATAAAAATGCAAGTGTAAACACAACCAAGGCCCAAGACTCATTTAATACAGATACAAATCCGATCACTTAGACCACTTCAGAAGGTGGTCTGAGATGTATTTGGGCTCTCCACGACACATTCAACGACCAATACCCCTTCTAATACAACAAAACACCAGTAATAATTCAGTCTGACTAACCGCATTTGATGCATTTGAATACCAAGTGTAAAAATGCATGTGGCTAAAATCTAAAATCTTATCAGGATCCAATCCAGATACTAGTCATCAGGTGTAAACAGGGTCAAAATTCCTTACATAAAGGCCTGGATCAATCCGTTTGGGTTGTTTACCAATGTCGGCAGTGTGTAGTCTGGATTGAGCTAGTCTAATCGCTTAGTACTGTACCTGCCAGAATTGTACTTTTTAAAGGTAAAGGTGCATGTATTTGTCACTGTGCAGTGTACAAATGACACTGAAGTGTACACTGCACAGCGAAATGTGTCCTCCACATTTAACCCATCTGTGGTAGTGAACACACACTCACACACACACTAGTGTGTACACACACACACACACACCCAGAGCGGTGGGCAGCCAACTCCAGCGCCTGGAGCAGAGAGGGTAAAGGGCCTTGCTCAAGGGAAGCCCGGGAATCAAACCCACAACCTTGTTATCGACAACCCGGCGCTCTAACTGCTAAGCCACCACTGCCCTTGCGCTTCTAGTCTTGAGCTGGGTATCGAAATTGAATACCAGCCAAATAATCTCAGTGCCACCAAGTACTGGAAACTTCAGTGTCATTCAGTCAGATTTACCAGTTAGCATGCTAATCCAGACTAGTGGTTGGTTGGTGAGCATGATGCTCAAAAGGGCAGTCACTTTGTGTAACAGTCTCTGCTAATGATAGAAATGTGTTTAGATGTAGAGTATGGATGACACTAAAACTGCAGGACCCTTGACTGAGCTCCTTGTGTTGTGCTTTGTCACACAGAGATATTGGAAAATGCTAGACATGGACCTTCTGTGAGCATTACAAGAGAATGTGTCATACAACAGAATAGCCAGTCAGGAATGTGCTAAAAGGAGTTTTCGTCATGTTGCCATCGTTCTGACTCATTCGACACATCCACACTCAGATAAAGGGTCGTTTCAGTGAAACGGTGGCCATGTAGACAAGTATCAGGGCCCTCTCTGTCCTCATGTCACACAAGATACAGGTGTCAGGTCACAGGTCATTTTACCCTTCATTCAGACTGACCATGCAGTTGCATCATACTTTACTGCATTATTCAGATGTCATAGAATGGTATGACGTGTTTTCCATACATTAGTTTGGACAATATGCCCATATATTAGTAGCGCTGTCACATAACACTGAGTATAATTGTATGAGATCATACATGACTATGACCACACTGTGTCTGTCCGTGGCATAAGACTGGACTGTTATGACCGTGCTGTAGAAGCTGAACCTTGGCTGTGATGATTGAATATGGGTAGAGGGTTGAGTTGCCACCAGCGGCTCGGTATCAGAGATGAATGGGGAAAAAACTGAGGGGTTTTTTTGTTAGTTTTTTTTGTCTTTTCTGGGAGGAGCAAATGGATCAACTTGATTCCCTGTGAAAACTGTTTTCTGGTACGCGCCTGTTGTCTGCTTGTTTTGATTATTTTCGTTTGTTTTATATGAAATGAATAAAGTATATGTTGGCTATGCGGCAGTCCCAGAGATTTATTGAAGCTGGTGGCCAGTTTTAATGGGATTGGATTGCTATGGTCTTCTGCCCACACCACAAGGCACAGTGCTATCTACAGTTCACAGACACTCAGATTGGGGGAGTAGAATTGCAGTCAACTGTTATTGACATCACAAAATTGTGAACAGATATGGATAAGAGTATTGTTTAGTCCTAAATGGTAGGTAGGAAAGTAAATGGACATATATGGACAGAAAAGTATTGGGACACCTACACATTCCATTCTAAATCTACAGGCATTAATACGGAGCCGGTCCCCCTTCGCAGCTCTAACAGCAGGTTTAAAGCTCTGCAGTTATTCAGAGTCAGCAGAGCGTTGGAGACGTTTATGTACTATGCTCCTCAGCACCCTCAGACCGCGCTCTGTAACCTTAGGTGGTCTGACACTTTGTGGCTAAGTTGCTCTGTGTGGTTCCTAAATGCCTCCACTGTTCAATAATATCGCTCACAATTGATGGTGGAAGATCTAGGAGGGAAGAAATTTCACCAGCTGACTTCTTGTAGCGATGGTAGCATTCAATTACAGAACCACGCTGGAGTCCAGTGAGCTCTTTAGAACCAACTATTCTTTCATTAATGTGTATAAAGGCAGACTGCATGGCTTGGTGCGTGATTTCATACACCTGTGGCAATGGGACTGAATACAACACCTGAATTCAATGATTGAGAGGCGTGTCCAAAACCTTTGTCCATATATTATAGATAGCTAGCTGTAAAGATAAATACATAGATGTAGAGAAGATACAGAGAAAGGGGGACCCCTAACAACTATCCATCATTTAAAACTTTCATCTTTGAGAGAGGCGAAAAAACCACTCCTACTCTCACTTCAGAAGACAACTCAATGCTGTGGGACTGAAAGGATGTGGAGCTGCTCAAGAAGCTCTTAGTAAGACGAGCAGACAAACTGATTGAACTGAAGACTGAAGGTAAAGGATGGAAACACTAAACACTGAAGATGTTGAGGTCTTCTCTAATTTAATAAGAAATGTAATGGCTAAATCTCTGAATTTTGCACAAGATTGAGGCTGTGTCCCAATTGCCTACTATAAGATATATGTATATAGTAATTTATACATAACATATATAGTAAACATAAAATACATAACATGGCTTAGCACCGTAGCATAGTTGGTAACTGGTAATAGATCTTTTTCTGTCACATAAAAACCTCCAAAATCTTTCAAATACAAATTTTTAATTCCATTCATTTGGTGCAATTCCATTTATTTATTTATTATATCATTTATTTATTTATTATATCATTTATTTATTTATTATTATATCAAAAAGTCAAAAGTTGTGAGTTTTGTGCACAACAGCGAGGATATGCAGAATGAGTAAATGTGGGTTGACAATAAAATTGTGTAAATATTAATTCACTAGATCAGCAGGTAAGGGTATGAGTGGTACTACACTAACACAACCTATGCAGGAATGATAATTTTGCGTTAAAGTGTGTCCTCTCGAAGGCATCAGACAGTACCACACAACAGCAGGTCCACCACAAGCTTCTAGACACATCCTGGGTTCACAGCTGCACGGATAGAAATGAACACTGGTGCACTGACTGGGGTCTACCACAAGAGGGCAGAATATACAAGACGTTTGCTCACTGGTTCTGTACCCAGGTCCTAAAGCTCCTCAGAGCAGGAGTGCTGATCTAGGATCTGTTCCTGTCAGTAACATTATAAAAAAAGATGGATCTGATCCTGGACTTTGACTTGTGAGAACAGTGGTGCTACACTGTTTGGACAGAAGTATTGGGACACCAGCTCGTTTATTCTTTCTTCCAAAATTGTGGGTTTTAAATAAATAGTTGATCCTGCTTTTGTTAAAGTAACTGTCTCTACTGTCCAGGGAAGGCTTTCTACTAGAATTTGAAGCATTGCTGTGAGGATTTGATTGCATTCAGAGACAAAAGCGTTAGTGGGGTCAGGATGGTCAGAATGATCACCACCCCACTTCATCCTCAACTCCCCAATTCAACCCAAAAGTACTGGATGGAGCACCAACCATCATTCCAGAGAACACAGTTCCACTGCTCCACAGCTCAATGCTTGGGGAGCTTTATACCCCTGTAGCTCCAGAGAGTCCTGTTCTATTGGCAGTGCTTCTCTACAGGGACTAAACAAACTTTGTGTATGTATTTGCACATCTGTGTCAGCAATGGGTGCAGCTTAAAGTAGCTGAATGCATTAATTAGAAGGGGCGTCCACAAACATTTGGACAAATAGTGTAAAAAACATTTTGAAAGGTCTGTATAAAAGAAGTTCCATATTGTCTCGGTGACACAAAATCATCAAGTTCTTCACTGTCATAATCAGAGTCAGCCGCCAGTTCTTTACATTGTGTCAAAATTTCATGATGAATAGACCAATAGAAATGTTTCAAAATTCCTTGGAAGAAAATTTTGTTATGTGCAAAACCATTGCCTTTACTAGGGAACCCTTGAAGAACGTCTATGTTTAAAGGGGGTAGCAGTTTTAAACCATGATTGCTGTATCATGGCTTGACATCCTTGACTAGGTGGTGGAGGCCTGAGCTCCCTGGGTTGGCCTGAGAATGAATTTTCGAATTAATAAGTGGGACAAAGATAAAGTGATAAACTGGATATTAAAAGGTGTGTGTGTGTGTGTATTTAGCTGTTTGTGGGACCCACATGTCTTTAGGTTAACGTGGAGTTATGAAATAACTAAATGTTGTGTCTCCAATTGGACTAGAGTTCTAATACTATCATTCGAGGATGGCTGGTTCAATGTTCATTCTGCTTGCCATCAGCAGCCAGAGTCAGAGAGAGCACAACTGGCCTTGCACTCTTAGGGGTGGGTTGATGGAACTTCCTCTCAACACCACTCCCAGTTGTTGGTCAGCACAGGCCTCTGCTAGCTGTCGTATCGGAGCTGGCGAGTCGCGCTTTCCTCCAAATGTGCCGGCTACATGGCAATGTTCACATGAATGGGGATTGGGAAATTGTAGTAACACGCCTCAAGCCCCTCCTCCCTAATCTAATGCCCTATTAATTCCATCTCTACCTTGTTCACATGTATACAACAAGTCTGTGCAACCCTCCAGTACCCCGTCTCCTCCCCTTTGACCCTGTCATCTCTCATTCCTGGTTCCCCTTTTTAGAGGGGGGGACTGCCTTCCTACCACAGAGCAGAAGCCACCCACACTCCATCACCAGTGGCATCTTTCAAGGGGTGGATATATTAGGCAGCAAGTGAACAGTCAGTTCTTGAAGGTGGGTCAGACCGGGTCAGAAAACTTCAGACAGGTCTTGTGGGTTTCTTCTGGTATGCAGTAGTCAATACCTACCAAAAGTGATCCAAGAAAGAACAACCGGTGAACCGGTGAACCGGCGACAGGGTCATGGGCACCTAAGGTTCATTAACGCAATCCATTGAGGCTCCACCTCACAACTTACAGGACTTGCTGCTAATGTCTGGGTTCCAGATACCACAGGACGTCTTCAGAGGTCTCGTGGTGTCCATGTCTCGAATGGTCAGATCTGTTGTGGTGACACAAGGGGACCTTCTTCATGTTATGGCTGATTGGTGTATCCCTTATGCTGCAGTTCTCTAATCTTTAAGGCTGAGGTTAGGTGTATGTTAAGGTGTAGCAATGCAGCATTTAGCTACAGTAATACAGAAATAGGCCCTAAAGATAGAAATACAACCATTTGAGTGTGTGTGTGTGTGTGTGTGTGTGTGTGTGTGTGTGTGTGTGTGTGTGTGTGTGTGTGTGTGTGTGTGTTTGTTTGTTTGTTTGTGTGGGTCAGTGTTATTCCCTAATCTCTGAGCAAATCAAACAGAAGTGCTTGTTTCAGCAGTGTGCTGCTTTAGCTCCTCTGTGCTCTCTACCCACTGCCCCCCACCAGCACACACACACACACACACACACTGCCTGCCTCACTCTCTCTCTCTCTCTCTCTCTCTCTCTCTCTCTCTCTCTCTCTCTCTCTCTCTCTCTCTCTCTCTCTCTGCCTGTGTTTGGGCTGAAGTGGCATTTCAGTGCAGTATTTCTGTCATCACACACACAAACACACTGAGAAACTCTCTCTCAGCTCACTATAGACCTCCCACTGAGGGAGAGAAAAAGAGAGAGTGAGAGATTGTCTTTCTGATTGCCTCATATTGGGTGCCTGCATCAGTGTGTGTGTGTGTGTGTGTGTGTGTGTGTGTGTGTGTGTGTGTGTGTGTGTGTGTGTGTGTGTGTGTGTGTGTGTGTTGGTATACACATTTATTTATGAGTATGGTATCAGATCTTGTAGTCGGGCTCCTGTGAACAGTTTAGAATGAGGATGGGATATATATCATTTATTTTCCTGTTCCCTATGACAGCCAGCCTGCATTTGTGTGTGTGGGTGTGCGTGTGTGTGTGTGTGTGTGCAAGGTTGGGTGTCTGCTGGCTGTTTTCCAGGAGTCTCATTAGCAGTCTTTTTAGGTCTAATTAAATAGAGAGGCGGACAGACAGAAACCACACACACACACGCACAAACGAACAGAAAAGCCATTGACACGCTGAAGCACCTGCCCACTGCCTTCCATCAGAAGTGTGCTGTGAGTCAGTGGTCATTCTCTTCATCGCTGAGCTCATGGAAATCCATCAACATTGTTTTTTTCCGACTGCATCCTACAGATTATTGATCTGACAGCCATAAAGCAGCAATATGTAGTATTTTACCTCAAAATAGCAGCTCCAAATAGGGAGGTCCAGCAGCCAAAAATACCAATCCTCGCATAGCGATGCTTTAAATTGAGCATATTTTGTGGCGTCCTCAGGGTTCTGTTCTAGGGTCAGTGTAATTTATGACAGTTGTATAAGTAATCTAAGCATGCCGAGTGAAGAACTGAAGTTTGGGCCTACAAGCAGGGTGGGCAACGAGGGTCCAGTTTGCTGATTGTCCAGCTCCAACACACCCATTTAACAGGTGAGTTGAATCAGGTGTGCTTGAGCAGGAAAAACACAAAACTGTGCAGGAATCTGGCCCTCCAGGACCGGAGCTGCCCACCCCTGGTTTAAAACATTAAGAGAAAGAGATGTGAAAACTGCAGAGTGGTTTAGTGGAGCATAAGTGCGTTTGTTGTGTGAGTTGAGTTCAATAAGAGCTGGATACAACAGGAGGAAAGAGCCATAACCAGACAGCTGAAGAGCCATCGACCAGAACAGTGATAGAGTCTGGAGGAGCCTGAGAGAGACACACACAGAGAGAGAGAGAGAGAGAGAGGATGAAAGTGTGTGAGTGAAAAAGTGAGAATTGACTGAAAGAGAAATTGAGTGATACTTCAGCTCATAAAGGCATGTCGTAATAAGTGTGTGTGTGTGTGTGTGTGTGTGTGTGTGTGTGTGTGTGTGTGTGTGTAAGATGACAGTTGCTCTATTGTTGTATTGCTGCCATAAATTGCCCAACCAGGGGGCTGCTGCTCGCTGAGTGTTTAGAGAGAGAGGGAGAGAGATAGAGAGAGAGAGAGATTAGAGCAGAGCAAAAAGTGAGAAACAAGAAAGAGAGGGAGCGAGAGAGGAGAGAGAGAGCTGAAGAAGTTGAGGGAGAGAAAGGGAGAGAGAGGAAGACAGAAGGAGGAAGAGAGAGAATGGGAGGGGTGTAGAAGAGGGGGAGGAGAGAGACTGAGTGAGAGAGAGTGATGTCATGAGGGCAGCAGTGGTGATGATGTAAGGGGGATTATTTTGCTGAAGAGGAGAAAATTAGAATGTGTGACAAATGTGTTTTTCTGTTTAATTCTAATTAATCTCTCTCTGTGTGTGTGTGTGTGTGTGTGTGTGTGTGTGTGTGTGTGTGTTTCAGAGATGGG
>NC_132889.1:29781481-29818981 GCF_030463535.1 Salminus brasiliensis | reverse complement strand
AAGAAGCAATATGACTGTTTGCTCAGTATAGGTGTGAAGGTTGACTGATTTCCCTGGTGCTTTGGCACCTTCTGAGATTTGCTGGCTGACTGGCAGCTGTGAGCACATGTGTGTCTGTGTGTGTGTGTGTGTGTGCGTGCATTGATAGGAAAGGAAATGAATGATGAAAGGAAGACAAACATTATGGAGGGGGGTGGGTGTGAAGTGTGAATGAGTGTTTCTTTGTTTTTCTCTGAAGGGTCTGAAGGGTGGGAGGCCATATTGTAGAGCAGCGGGTTTCTGGCTGATCTGGGACAGCAACCGCGCTCCTGCTGCGGCAATCACTAAGCGGGGGGGCAAGCGATTGGCCAAGAACTCTGACAGACAGGGGCAAGGGCTAGGACAGGCTGCCAGACACCCAGTCCCCCTCCACCTGGCCTGTACAGTGGCTATACACTGGTGTGTGTGAGTGTGTGTGTGTGTGTATGTGTCAGTGGTAATAACAGATGTGTAATAGTCAAGCTGCCGTTCTTCACACTGCCGACAGAAAGAGAAGTGCCGCCAGCTTTCCACCCTCTACCCCTGCTAGCTGGCTAGGGGTGTAGTGTTACACTTGTTAATTTCAGGCGTTAAACACACTCTGCTGCGGAGCTGTGGAGCTACAGCAATAGCGAGCATCCGTGAACACATTTGCATTCAGGCAGAAATTTTTAGCTCTCGTCGGTCACGGTAGCTGCTCATTTAGATCCAGTCGACGGTGTGACAGGAACACAGTTCGATTCGATTTACCAGAGGCGGCCTCAATATACTCTATAAGGAATCTGACTGGCCAATTCACACCAGATAAAGTATCAGGCTGCCACAGATCACCACAGACCACAACGTAACACCGGTAGACAACAGCTGCTGTGCAACACTTTTTACTTAATACTGACCGAACAAGAATGACCATATTCTCACTAAATCTAAAGCTCCTTATGTCAATACTAAAGCACAAATCAAGCAATATTATTATTATTATTATTATTATTATTATTATTATTTATATTAACAAAAGTATTGGGACACCTGCTTACTCAGTGTTTCTTCTGAAATCAAGGCTATTAAAAAAGAGTTTATCTTGCTTTTGTTGGAGTAACTGTCTCTTCTGTCCAGAGGAGGCTTTCTACTAGAAACAAGATTTTGGAGCACTGCTGTGAGGATTGGATTGGATTCAGCAACAAGAGCATTGGTGTGGTTGAATAATGCAGTGTTCATGCTTGCATTACTGCTGTTCATACTGTCAGCAGTAAATGTTTTTATATTTGTATTAATATTAGTTAAATAATTAATATGAGTTAATCCTAAAACTGTAGATAGTGTGTAGTTCTTTTAACATGACAATCTTAACAGCCTGAATGCAAAAATCTAGGGAAATCTAATGGCTAAACCAATAAATTGTCTTAA
This sequence comes from Salminus brasiliensis, assembly GCF_030463535.1. Classification (NCBI taxonomy): domain Eukaryota; kingdom Metazoa; phylum Chordata; class Actinopteri; order Characiformes; family Bryconidae; genus Salminus; species Salminus brasiliensis. Next base: position 29,817,556 of record NC_132889.1, on the reverse strand, counting down.
GGATGATCACCAATGCAGTTATTGAGATAACTAAACATAATCTTAATGCATTGTGTTGCCTCAAAAATGTCTTTTTTACAGTGTAAAGGTGAGGTAGCAATAGAGTCTTCTGGTGGAACATTCACTAATCCTTTCATTTGTAACCTGCAGATGGGAATGAACTGTAAACAAATTGAGGGGCGGAGCCACAGACTAAACATTGCACACAGTATTTAATCAAAACAGAAAGCCTTTTTTTAGACTAGGGTTACTCCAACAAAATCAGGATAAACTGAATTGAGAATGAGAAACAATGAATAAGCAGGTGTCCCCATACTTTTGTCCATATTGTGTAAGTATCTGTCTTCAAAGGAAGTAACCTTCTTAACTTCCAGTGGAGGTCAGTGGAAATGGATTTTGATCCAAATCATTTTGGAGCATGTCTATTGGTCATCATAGAATTGTGACACAATGTAAAGAACAACTGTCATGTCAAAATGTGAAATATGACTAAAATGCAGATACAAGATGTCATGCAGATACAGTAGCATGGCTGGAAACACACTGCATTTGAGTGGAAACACATTTCATGGAAGGAGAATGTTTAGCTGAGCTAGATAAGTAGCCTGTGATAAGGTAGTAAAGTGTGTGTGAGTCTGTGTGTGAAAGAAGTCAACTCATTTACTAATGATTTTTGAGGCCTAACTCAATGGGTACTGTTCACCAAACTGAGATGCAGAACTAAAGAAATGACTACGCTAAGTTGAGTAAATTCAAGCTGGCCTTAAGGTACATTTTATTTACAGTGTACCTCTCGAAAGATGGCGGGTAAAGCCGAGTCACATTTGAACTGTTGCATTCAGGTGGGGAGTCTCTATCTGGCTTTGTAGACCAGCATCAGGGTTTAACATCAGCCGCTCCAGTGACACAGGAAAGATTGCCTTCTGATACTGACACTGTCATACAGAGAGAGAGAGAGAGAGAGAGAGAGAGAGAGAAGGTGAAGGCTGTGTGTAGAGTATCCATGTGTCCAGTGTGTGAGGAGTCTGTGTCCAGCTCATTTACATAGTGTTCAGTTCTGACCATGCTGGAGAAAAGGTGTCTTTGCATACTAAAAATACATCCTCATCGAAAAGATGCATTAAAAACAATCCCTGTCACTCTTCTCTGCTTGAACTGTAGCATCAGAGTCTGCACGCACACACAGGCACACACTCCAACACACACCTCATCTGCTACTTGAAAGTTTCCTTGGCAACATCAATTTCTAATTTACCTTGGGAAAGAAAGTCTATGTGCACCTGAGAGCGAGAGTGAGAGCGAGAGAGAGAGAGAGTGTGTGCGCGCGCGAGAGAGAGAAAGAGTGGAAATTAAACATAGAGAACACAGAGGCTTCATGGATAATGTACTTGGACTCGAGGCATGATGTATAAGCTTTTAAATACACGTCTCGTTCAAGGGCCTGCAAATGTTCCAGTGCTGCATTTGATCTCAATGCCTTGTTTCTATTTTGTCCTTCAGGTGAAGACTCGTGGTGGAGATGCAGATGCCCTCTCCGTTCCAGTCTGTCAGAACACATGCACACTGGGGGTGTAACGGTACACAGTTTGGTACAACAGGCAAACAAGAAAAAACAGGCAAGCCTAGATTAGCTGCACCACAAAACTTGGCTGCACAGAATTGTCAGTGGCATTTCAACAATGGGGAGTTTTTGGGCAAAATGTTTTACTTTAGGTTCTGTGGCATGAAATGACCCTCTATTATATTTCATGCACCATGTGACCCTGTCTGGCATGGTACTCGCCTCTCAGAGCCTTGGACGTGCCAGACCCAGGACCTCATGAACATGACTTGTGACAAACAGCACGGCTGTGATGCTAGGGATGCAGTAGTGATGCTAATGCCGCAGTAGTGATGCTAGGCGAGGCCAGCGGTCACTGTGGAAACGATCCTAACACGACATTGGCGATCTAACTGTGCTATAATGAATGGTTAGGATCATCAAAAACACTAGGGGAGAGGTATAAGGTGTGTGTATGCGTGTGCTTATGGCACATGATGGAGTACACACACACACACACTCACACACAGACACACACACTAATCCTCTTACTCTCAGCCTGAGCTGTGGTGCTCTGTTGGTTCACGACTGCTGCTGCCAACCTCATCTACCTCCTGCCTCCGCCTAACCCCATGCCATGTGTGTGTGTGTGTGTGCGCGCGCAAGCGAGCATTAATTTATTGGTGTTCATGAAATAAGACAAGATGTCCTGTGGAGGAGCCGGAAACCACGGCAACAGCATTCTTTCCTCAGTTCCGTTGTGACATCACAAAGGCGGGAGGCGGTTGCCGAGGAAACGGCTGCACGTTCCTGATAAACATAGGTTCAGTGGTTTCCATGCCTCTGATTGCCTCTCTCAGAGAATTTACATACACAAATATCAACACAAAATAGTGATGCCACACAAACAGGGGTTGAGTTTCTCTCCTTTGGGAATTTTTATTTTGGACAGGAATACACGGATAGAGCCGACTCAGATGTTTTTTTCCTCCCCTTTCTTTTTTCTCTAGGAGAGTTTTTAGAACAGGGTGAATGTGGAATCATGCCAGACGCTTGTATAGTCTGATCAGAGAATGTGTGCTTGTGCTTTCTTTTTTTTTTTTAGAACCTGCAATGCTTTACTTGCTGCATCCATTTTAGAGTGTGAAACGAGTCAATAACCTACTAAATCCCAACTCACTCCGTGTTTAGACTTATGGGCTCCTCCAGGCATCAGCAGTCATCAGCAAAGGTGTCTGAGTCCAGCTCTATCTGACTTTGTCAGCCAGTTCTACACAAGTTGCTGTGTGATATGACGTGAATCACCAGGGAGGAAAAAAAAAAAAAAGACCGTTTTGGCATTCTGACCCCGTGTCGTTTCCAAAGTGCATAATTCCACGCAAGTGGAGCACTATCGCCCGTGACTGCCAATTCCCATTAGAGTTACTGATGTGGATAAAAAAGTTATTGAGGACTCTGGAGAGTCGAGTCTGTCTGAATTTAAAACTCTGGCAGTCACACTGGAACATTTCAGCGTTTGACTCCAGCAAATAACTGCCAAGTAGGAATGCACCGATATGGGAATTGTGGGCCTGGGCCGATCTGATATTTTTAATAAATATGGATCGCTGATGGCAATAGATAAACATTTATAAAATGTACAAATTGGGACTACATCTACTTGGATCAGCATTAGGTATTGTAACGAAGTAGTCCAGCATCACCAAAGATTTTAGCTCCTTCAAATATTGTTTGGAATATTTTCAAGCAACTATCTGCCAAAACGGATAGGATTCCGATATGAAAAACTAAAAGAAAAAACTGCACTCGCACATAAATCCCATGCCTGTTGTTTTCATAGTCACCTCTTCTTTGTTTACTCTGTGGCGTCAAAAAAATAATAACAGCAACAACAACAATATATGGGTCAATAAATAGTCCTCTGTGGAACCTGTTCACACATCTATACAGGTTAAAATAGGTCGTAATCAGGCGTGATGTACGACTGTAAGAGTCTCATAAATAGACAGCAGCTGTGAGAAGCCCATTTTACAAAGATGAGATCAGAACACAGCTCAGTTTGTGTGAGTGTGTGTTTGTATGAGTTGGCTCATTTTCTACATGACAATGCAGCTTTTGGCTCTGTCCTTTCTGAGAGTGGGGGAGGGTTCGAGGGGCGTGGGCCGAGAGCTGATGGGCAGAAGGGGCTGGTGGGATATACGTTTGAGGGCGCGGCGGGATGAGCTGCGCTTGAGTCCGGGGGCGGGCCGCCTGACTGAGGCGAGTGTGGTGATGTGAAAGACATCCCGCACGCTGTTCACGCACATGCGCGACGAGCACTCCACGTACGCGACTGCGCCGAGCTCTCGTGCCTGTAGGCTGCCCTAAAAGGGAGAGAGAGAGAGAGATATGTGGTTAAAAAGTAAACTGGGGAATGACAAGAAGCATATATATACACATATGTGTATATACACTACATGGACAAAATATTAGGACACCTGCCCATTCATTGTTTTTTATCCGACAAGCTCTGTGTGTCCATTTGCACATCTCTGTCAGCAATGGGTGCAACTTATGGAGTGCTGTTTCTGAATCACTCGAAGAAACAAGGGGGTGGTATTAATGCTATGGCTGATTGGTGCTCTCACTCTATGTCTTTTTATCTGTCTCTCTGTCTGTCTCCTACTCTCTCTTTCTCTCTCTCTCTCTTTCTCTCTCTCTCTGAAGCGTCCAGAACCCCAAAGCCTGTGATATCAGGCTGCGTTTGTTCATCAAAGTCTTCTGACGCTTTATTATTCCTTTGGTTTTGCTAAATCCCATGCATGAATATTAAACGCTCTTAACCTCCAAATAGAAGCCAACACTACAGTCTGTCAACTTCTCTTACACCGAGGCTCTACTTACTATAGTGTCTTTGAGTGTGTGTGAGGATGTGTCATCTCTCTGGTGAGCCGCCCTGCTGTAGCTGTGTAAACAGTAATACTGCAGATGTACGTTTCTGCACCATCCTGCCTTTCTTTCCCTTCTTACTGCACACCCTCCTCTCTGTGCTTTTACTTCGGTCTTCTCATTTCCCTAGAGTGTGTGTGTGTGTGTATGTGTTCTCACCTGCTCGTGTGTGACTGGTATGAGGCGCTGTTTGGACAGTTCTCGTAAGGTGCTGACGTCTGTCCTCATATCAAGCTTACAGCCCACCAGCACTAGCTTAGCATTAGGACAGTACTCCTGCGCCTCAGCTTGCCACTGAAAGACACACACACACAAAAAGAGGATTAGAAATAAACAGACGAATGGATTCTTTATTAATACATAAACTGATGTGTAGCCACCACACCCCTTCCTGTATATACAGTATATACAGTGTGTATATTTATATAACAACAGTTATATAAACCGTTTCATATAAACCTTTTCATAAACCGTTTAGGAATTACAGCCATTTTTTACATAGTTCCCCCATTTTTATGTTTATTTTATTTTTTGGTTGGACAAACTAACAATATTTCAAATACAACATTTTTTCAAATGTTTGGAAATAAATCACTTGCAGCCAATAACTGCAGTGCGTTTCCTCTGTTGAGCTGCTTTGCTAGGCCTTCAGTTGCTGTTTGTTTGTGGGTCTTTCTGCCTTCAGCTGTGTCTTTAGTAGGTGAAAAGCTGCTCAATCAAGTTGAGGCCAGGTGACTGACACAGCTTTTTCCTTTGGGTTAGGAAGCTCTTGGGGTGCATTTACTACGAGTTCTGGGTCATTATCCATCTGCATAGTTAAGTGCTGTTCTATCAGCTTTGCAGCATTTGACAGTTTTAGGGCTGAAGGTAGAGCTCTATACACATCAGAATTCACCCTGCTACTTCCATGAGAAGTCACATCATCAGTAAACATCAGTGACCCAGTTCCATTGGCAGCCATACAAGCCCATGCAATAACAATGCCTCCACCATGTTTGACAGATGATGCTTTAGCTCTTGAGTCTGTCTTTTCCTTCTTTTTATCTTGGCTTCATCTGTTCAAAGAGTCTTAGTCCAGAGAATTTAGTCTAATCTGACCTTTCTGTTCTTCAGTGTTACCTGTGGTTTGTATCTTGCATTAAACCCTCTGTATTTAAATTCATGAAAGTGTCTCTTGATTGGACACTTTGGCAATCATATGCCTACCTCCACAAGAGTGCCCTTGACTTGTCTAGACTGTTTATCAAGGAAAGAATTCTGATTTCATCCACTTTAGTTGTCAGGCGTGGGCAAGAGGGGTATAAAGCTAGCACTGAGCTGTGGAGCAGTGGAACTGTGTTTTCTGAAATTATGGTGCTCCATCCAAAAGCTTTGCGATGAGTTGAGGTGGTGATCACCCAACCTCCTGACCTCACTACTCCTGACCTCCTGACCTCACTACTCAAATAAAAGCAGGATCAACTCTTTTTAATGCCCTCGATTTCTAAAGAAACAATAAATGAGCAGGTGTCCCAATACTTTTGTGCATATAATGTATAGGCAATTCATTATTAAATTATGAAATAATTGAATAATTGTCAACATAAGCTGGGAAAAGTATAATAGTGCACATGGGAATTTCACAATGAAAACAATCTAATTGATGTGTAAGTGTAATTAGTGATGTAATTAACCATGCAGAAATACTGTAGCCAACTATAACACTAGATTTACCCCATTAATAACTGTGGTAATGTCAGGGTTTTGATCCTCTATGTGATGATAAGTGGAAAATGCATTTTGTTGCATTTTCCGACTGAATTACTTTCTTTAAAGGTCAGAAAAACATGGTGATATTCGCTCAGCATGCATATATTTCTCCAATGACGTAAAACAAACCGGGACAAAGACGGTGTGAAAGTAGCTTTTATCCTGGCCCTCGTTCACTGGCTTTTCACCCAGAGCAGCGACGACCCAAAGCATCTAAACAACGCTGCCGTCTCTGCTTCTATAGCCACCAGGTTCAGCTATGCCAGTTATGCCACTGTTCCCCTCCAGCTCAATGTGTTCAACCATCCGTCAACATATTCCAAATGACCTTTGACCCTTAACACCATCCCTCACGCTTCGAGTCAGAACACAGCATCCCTCGACATTCCAGGCCTGTCACATTCTTAACCCCACCCACGTGGGAGGGGTCAGTTTAGCATTCGGGTTCGGGTTAGAATATTAAATTCATCTCCTGCTAACATGGGGCCACTGGTCCTTAACAAAAAAAATAAAATAATAGAATGTCTAAATTTGACTGTGAATAAAAGTATGAAATGTACACAAGTGCTGCTGATCGGTCGTTCAAACATAACATCATAACATAAACCTCCATGACAAGCTCTTATTTTACTTTTACTAAATGCAGGTGCTAGAGATGAAGGTGAAGATTAGCATTTATTTCGCTTATGAAAAAATGATTCAAATGTATTCTATGACAAATACATTGTCGCTGTCATATTAGGTTAGTTTTACACATATAAACCGTTTTTCATATAAACTGTTTCATAAACCGTTTAGGAATTACAGCCATTTTTTACATAGTTCCCTCATTTTTATGTTTATTTTATTTTTTGGTTGGACAAACTAACAAAATTTCAAATACAACATTTTTTCAAATGTTTGGAAATAAATCACTTGTTTCCTCTCTTGAGCTGCTTTGCTAGGCCTTCAGTTGCTGTTTGTTTGTGGGTCTTTCTGCCTTCAGCTGTGTCTTTATTAGGTGAAAAGCTGCTCAATCAAGTTGAGGTCAGGTGACTGACACAGCTTTTTAAGAACATTCCACGTCTTCCTTTGGGTTAGGAAGCTCTTGGGGTGCATTTACTACGAGTTCTGGGTCATTATCCATCTGCATTGTTAAGTGCTGTTCTATCAGCCATTCTATGACAAATACATTGTCGCTGTCATATTAGGTTAGTTTTACACAGCGTATCTTTTTTTCACAGTGTTATCTGTGTGGCAGTGTGAACGGCAAACACACTGACATTTTTAATTCCGATATGGGCCACTTTTATATGGACAAATTAATGGACAACAGACAGCAGTGAAGGAGGTGTTCAGGGAGGTGGCAGGATAGCAAAGTAACATTTCTAATCTAAAAGAAATGGTGAGTATGGGCAGAGGAGGGCGCTACTGCAGCGTCTAAGGAAGAAATTTAAAAACTTTAAAGTCCTAACTAGCATAGAAGTGGGTGTGGCCAGTAATGTGCCCTTTTTACAGCGAGCTTGAACTCATTCTCTGTGAAAAGCCCAGCTGTCAGCCACTGGGACTCCTTGATAGCTCCTGTAATGCTGGCTAAGAGGAAATCATAACCTCCAGACGCAGAACAGTTGTGCATGTACTGTTCAGAGAAATGTCCAGATATAGGCCACATTAAAAGCACAGGGTAAACTGTGTGAACTTAGCCTTAGAACCTCAAATTCTGCAGTTGCAGCTGCCCATTACACTGTGTGAACACTTCATGGCAAATGGGCCATTAGTTAGTATCATGGCGCTATTTTACAGGGTGGTGCAGCATGGCATGGTATGCCTTCTAAGCTGTAACCCTTCAATTCGGTCTGCACCATACCTACAGTATGTAGCTGATAATCAGTTATAATTAAATAAAAGACTGCGTCAGCCGTGTCACTAACACTCGCCATAAGCTGCTAGCCCCGAGACATGTCCTATACATTATTAAAACACTGCTTTAGTGCTGTGTGTACTCAGCTGTTTTGCAGCCCCCGAGTGGTGTATTTGTGTGAAACATTGAACAAATAAATAAATAAATAATGCACATGCACTTAAAGCTCTAAGCACTAAAATCCTGTTTTTTAATTTCTTTAATCCATTTATTGGATGGATCACCTTTCATCATTCCAGAGAACACAGTTCCTCTAGCCCACGCCTGGCATTAGACATGGTGCCAATAGGTTATTGTTTATCTGCTCCAGAGAGTCCTATTGTATTTAAAAAGTACTTCTCGACAGGGAGTAGACTAGCTGTGTGTGTTTGCATCTGCACATCTGTATCAGCCATAGATGCGACTTAAAGTAGCTGAATTTAGACATGAGAAGGGGTGTCCACAAACATTTGGACACAAAGTGGATCATTTTTTATACAGATAGGCTTCACTGGAAAGAAACGGCAACGAGTGTGAACAGGTGACTCCAAACGTTTAAGTGGTACCTTAAAAAACAGAGAGGGATTTCTAAGGACGTTCTTTTTTATCACGTTTTTCCAGACTTTTCTATTTTAAAGAAGCACAAATGCGATTGTTTATAGTCCTCCATCACAGCGCTTTGAGGTTGAGCAGCTGTAAACTGAGGTCAGGAACTCTAAAAGCTGGGGTGATGTAAGGACATGTGGGCTGAGACTCATAACGCTGGGCGAAGCGTCTTGTAGACGACGCACATTACACAACAGAACAGTGCTAAGCCCAAAACACGTCAAAACAACTATTAGGCTTCTACAGCGTGGGAATGTCCGCCACACGACTGCATTTAAAGCTGATATGAGAGACCACACACACACCGAAACCACACGCATCCCTAAACCCTGCAGGGCCAGTCTCACACCCTGTATGCACCGCATAATTGTTGACCTTTTTCCAGAAGAAAAGAGTGGCTTCAGTTAATCCACTACACACATATACACACAAGCACAAACAACAACCTTTCAGGCTTGCAATGGAGAGCTCTCGCTCTTTCCCTGAACAGAAATGCTGTTAATCAACTGTATCCATTTAAAATAATGGTCAATTAGCAGACCAGCTGCATTTACAGCATGCTCTCTGCACACTGAGCTCATTCCAATAGCCACTTATGTCCTATATACTCTGTATCCAGTGGAAAACTAAAAGACTTTAATTTATAACTTCCTGGTCATTCAAAATAAGTGGACCTATAATGAACATGTTTAAAACCCCCTCAATAGGTATGGTGACGCATGGTAACACATGGTTATAAGCTCATAACTATGGGACACAGTCCTCTGCATTTCCTATGCGAGATTACTCAGCAATTGTCAGCCTATTCATTGTAAAGAATGTAAAGTCAGACCAATTTACAACTTATAAAGTAACTGATTTAGTTGAGTTAACTCAACTTAGTCTAGTTAAAAGTTCTCCTTACTCAAATGTTGTCAGTTCTGTATCTCAATTTGATCAACACCACATATTGACTTGAGCCTCAAAATCATTAGTAAATGAGCTGCAGCTGAAATTGATTAAATGCGGAGCAGGATGTAATGTCTTTGTCCTTGCTTGTCATTTTTTTTACTGTTTATACCCATATGCAGGTTAGAACTTCCCCTGTCACATGATATTCCCAGACCTGGAGGCTTTTGACAGTAGAGAGCTGAGCCCTTGCTGGGATTTGAACTTATGATCTCCTCACACTTGATTATATCTGGCAGTTAGACCGTAGGGCCACTCTAGAGCTGTAAAGTTACACTACATAAACACAGTTCTGAGTAAATTGACCTTTCTGTTCTTTCTCGAACACAGAAATGTTGATGGCTCCACAGCTTTAAAGTGGAGCAACTATCTAACCGCCTGCTTGTCAAGAGACAGGAGATCATACCTTTTACATAATTGCATAAACGCTACAGCTCTCAATGATCATGAGAGTAAGAATAGGAAGGCTTCCTCCCATGTGACAGGGGGAGTTTTAACCTGCAGACCTTCTAACCTAACTGAGATGGAGGAGCCACAGACTAAACATCTCACACAGTATTTAATGAATTACAGCTGCAGCTCACTTCTTAATGTTTTTGAGTGACATGCGGAACTAACAAATGTGAGTTAGGAGAACTTGTGACTTGTGAAACTAAATTTAGTTAAAAAGGTGGTTTAGATGAAAGGTTTAAAATGTACATTTCTACAGGATCTCTGGTTGCTTTAGTGAGTCATGCGGGAAAATGTGGGATCTTTTATAGAAAATAGCACATTTTTTGCTGCTATGACTTCTAAACACTACATATCTTCAAATCCTAATTCCTGCAATTACATGTCCATATTCCTCAACTGGGGATGCGGAAAGCATGGAGAAGAGTAAGAGTCAGACCTTTTTTGGGACACTGTCGAGAGTCTCTGGCCTGCTGATGTCGAAACAGATGAGGACAGCATCAGAGTCTGGATACGCCAGCGGCCGTACGTTATCATAGTAGGAAGAGCCTGTGGACAGATGCACACACAGACATTTTAACCTAAGGTACATTTAAACATGTTCTCAAATCTCATCTTTTTTGATTTAGAATTATTTTGAGGATCTAATGTAACCACATTGTTTGAATACCAAAGTTCCCAATAGACCAGAAACCAATGAACCATGCACCACACTCCTCCCATCTCCAAGCTCTAGTTTCCTTAGTAAACTGTAAACATCATAGATGCAGTCATAATTTTTCTTCATGTAATTTTTGGTTCAAATATAACAAGATTATCACATTTTGAACCCAGATTGTAAATGAAAATTAAAATAATAAAAAATAATAAAATAATAAAAAAGTGAAAAAATAAAAAGAAAGAATGTACAGGATAGCAACAATAAATTATCCATATATCTTTATTAAATTGCATAATCTGCTCTGAGTAGGGTATAGCCCCATCCAGTGCCTTTAAACTATGTATGTGTGTGTGTGAAATACAGGCCAATAAAGTGATAGCAGATGGTGGCTCCTGTAGTAAGCTCGCTGAGTGAGAGGTCAGTTTAATTCCACCTCAGGACAGAAGGGTGAAGATGGATGGAGAGAGGTACAGCACGAAGAAGAGGAAAGGTGAGGCTGGTGGTCAGCACTGCAGCAATGTGAGAGGGAGAGTGTGTACGTGTGTGTGTTTATGTACGAGTGTGTGAGAGAGCTGGCTTTGTGGTCATTTCTGTTGAATTTGTACTTGAGATTCACCAGACATTTAATAAGTCCCTCTTCTTTTTGTCAAGAAGCACCTTTTCACATCTTTGCCTGCGACCCCCCCCCCCCACACACACCCACACACACCCCCTTCATTGCCGATGTGCGGATATGGAGTAGAATATCAAACTCCACAAAGTTTGGGGACGCTTAGCCTTTTTAAAAGTCTTTTAAAGAGGGAGTTAACTCGAACTCTCGTCCGATCTCTGTTAGATGCTTTCTGGACCTTTTGCAGATGCATCAAACAGTCCATACTCGGTATGTCCAAATGTTTGTGGACACCCCTTCTAATGAACACATTCAGCTACTTTTAAGTTGCACCCATTGCTGACACAGATGTGCCAATGCACACACACAGCCTGTCTAGTCCCTATAGAAAACTATTGCCAATAGAATAGGACTCTCTGGAGCAGATAAACATCAAACTATTGGCACCATGCCTGATGCCAGACGTGGGCTAGAGGGGTATAAAGCCCCCCCAGCATTGAGCTGTGGAGCAGTGGAACTGTCTTCTCTGGAACGTTTTGGAGTTTTGAGTGAGGTGGTGTGGTGATCATCCAACATCCTGACCTCACTAACACTCTTTTCACTGAACTGAATCAAACCCTCACAGCCATGCTCCTCCAAAATCTAGTTGAAAGCCTTCTTCCCTGGACAGTGCAGACAGTTACTCCAACAAAACAGAATGAACATATTTTAATACCTTTGATTTTGGAAGAAACAATGAATAAGCAGGTGTCCCAATATTTTTGTCAATAAAATGTATGTCAATAAATGCAAACTTTCAAACTGTTACTGTTTTGTCAGGTATCTACAATCAGATTAATTAATCAATGTATTTCTTCTAATGGATAAAGTTCCCACTTAAAACATGTCTTACAAACACAGAAAGGTGAAAACTACTTTAGGTTCCCATGGTGAGCTTGTTCATTCACTTTTTCATGAAATACAGTTTTGCTGGGGAGCTGCGGGTGAGCTGATAGGCTTAAAAACTGTCACAAGATGCATTTACTGATTATTATAAGTTGTTGTTTGATGTATAAATTGTAAATATGTGACTTAGATGGGGTGAAACATGCTCAGGTGCAATTTTACAAGCCTATTTACCACCCTGTTATTTTGCCTCAAAATGAAACACGCCTTGGGGTGGATCTCATGAATAGAAATAATAAGATCTGCTTTTGTTGGCTTGTTTTGCGTAGCATAGCTTTTGAGACTATAATAATAAATGAATAAGAGCTGTCCTCTCTGAGTTGTCTTGGTGTCCAGTCAGCACGGAATATAGTTAGCTAGCTGAAGTCACTATCGTACACTCTGCTAGATTTAGCTATTCACAGCAGCCGGGCCCTTTTTCTAAGCAGCGTTTGACCAAATAGGCCAATTGTTAGCTCTTGGCCTTTTTTAGCTTTGGTTCTATATTCTCCCCTTAGTTGCCAATGTGTCTAGCCTTGAAGGACTTTCGCTAGTGGGCTGAGTGTCTAGGCATTTAGGGGGCGTGAATAAAATGAGTTGAGGCTGTTGAGGGGAACGGTTTGGGGTTTTGTAATTGGCCTGTTTTACAGCCCTGTTTCGGTTATGCTGGATTTTCGTTTCAGTGACAAGATAATAGTGTTTGAGGCTCACAGTATCACAGTTACAGTGACGAACTCTCATTATTTAACTATGCCAAGATGAATAGTTTTCCATTCTAGGGCACCTTTAGGAAAGGATAAGTCGTCAGCAGAAGGTGCACAGCTGGTTGTTGGCTTGTTATGGTTATAGTAGCTGGTTAGTCTGTTCAATGATTAGCAACATGAAGTGTGTAGATATGGGCTGTGGAAATTCTCTATTGAGATCACGAACCAGTGCTCATTGCCACTTGTTTCCACTGAGAGATTCGTAAATGTGGTGATAAATAGGCTGCTGATACTGACTTTGAGTAATAGGAACAAAATGCATAGAAGGTGCAAAAATAAAATTAGGTGAACGTGCCCTTTCAACATGTTTGTTTTTTGTCATTCTGCAGGTAATGTACCTTTTAAACATATTACATATATTTAGTTGAAAAAGTAAGGAAAGGCAGTTTTTTGTCAATAACGGCAAACCCCCCACCTTTTATTCCCTTGTTGTGTGTGAGCACTCATCAGCACTCATCAGCACTTTTGGAGTAAAGCATTTTCATCCACTATTATTATAAACAAATCATTATTTAGAAAAAAAATGCTCTACTTACAAAAGAAATGGCTGATTTATGTTAACTAGACCATTATTGTATTGTACTATATATAAATATAATAAATTACTAAAATGACTGGCTTTATTTACTAGTTAACACTGAAGACACTTCATTTGTTGTGCTTTATATAAATATAAAATATTGTAATTTTTATTTTCTCTTATAATTATTTCATTCATTGTTTCTTCCAAGATCAAGGGTATTAAAAAGAGTTTACACTGCTCTTGTTGGGAGTAACTGTCTCTACTGTCCATGGAAGGCCTTCTGGAGCACTGCTGTTAGGATTTGACAGTGTAAGAGTCTTAGTGAAGTCAGGATGTTGGATGATCACCAATCCACCTCCTTCCCAACTCCCCAACTCATCCCAAAAGTATCGGCTGGAGCACCACCATCATTCTAGAGCACACAGTTCTCCACACCTCAATGCTGGGGGGGCTTTAAACCGATCTAGCTCACACATGGCATTAAGCAGGGTGTCAATAGGTCCATGTTCTCCTCCTGACAGTCCTATTTTATTGGCAGTCCTTCTCTACAGGGACTAGACTAGCTGTGTGTGTGCAGTTGCACATTTGTGTCAATCAGCTGAATGCATTTAATAAAAGGACTGTCCACAAAAATGTGGACATGTAGCGTATCATGCTGCTATTTTCTGCATAAGTTACAAATCACTGTGTTTAAATCCTTAGCTGCACCGTTTCGCCTCCTGATTATGCCAAAGCCTTGTTCGTGTCATGTTTCCAAACTTCTGGAGGGCAGTGCGAGGGGTCCAGCCCTGCAGCACAGCACCTGGCACTGTCAAGAAGACTGAACTCCTTGGAGAAACATGGCAGCGGACCAAACACCTGTAGATCCTGCAGGCCCCTCGACGGACTGCTCTGAGTGCCTCAGCTCAAAGAAACTGACAGACCAGACAATGAAATCAAACATCTCCCTCTTTCTGTCTCCTTTACAGCCAGAGACACATAGGAAGAGCAAAGAGAGAGAGAGGGAGAGAGAGAGAGAGAATGAGGGAGGGAGGAAGGGAGCGAGTGTTTGAAGTGGCGATCAAAGCTCTCGGTGATTTTTGTGCTGGCCTCAGGGAGCAGCTCAGGACCGCATGTCCCACAAGCCCCTGTGGCTGGTTGTCAACCAGAGAGAGAGATAGAGAGAGAAGCGCAGGCGGAGAAAAGGCCAGAGTAAAAGAGCAGCATCAGGGAGAGAGGCAGCCTCTTATGTTTTATCTCAGTTTGATGGGTCCCTTATCCAGCTGTGAGACCCCCCCCCCACACACACACACACACACACACATGTGATTGTTTTAGGCCTTATCAGGTCACAGAGTAATAATAACATGACCAATATGTATGTCTGAATATCGTCGCTGTCCAATAAACAGGATTTACAGGAGAAGTTGAACGAAAGTTTATTCCAAGTAATTTAGAGCATTTCTATTGGTCTGTTTATCTGTTTCTATTGGTCAAGACTTTAGCAGCAGATCCTTTATGTCCTGTAAGTTGTGAGGTGGGACCTCCATGGGTCATATCAATGAGCGTCTTTCACAATCTGTGTCCTGCTTTTAACACATCATCATCTTCAAGAACTGACTCTTCACTTGCTGCCTAATATATCCACGCCTTGACTGATGCCACCGAAGATGAAGATAATCTTCTTCACTTCACCTGTCAGTGGTGCTAATGTTACGGCTGATTGGTGTATTATTGCTTTTGTAAATGTCATATGAATCCAGCAGATGTGCAGAAGTGTGTTCTCTGTAGAGAGGGGGAACTTTCTCTCACTTCACCACACTTTCACTTTCAAACACCACGTTTGAACAGGGGTATTGTAACTTTTACATACGACTGTGTGTGTGTGTGTGTGTGTGTGTGTGTGTGTGTGTGTGTAAAGGGGACACAGATGTACATCTTTCTGGTCTCCAACCCCCCTCTCTCTGATGCATTAACTTTATCCATGGATGCCCCCAGCTGCTCCACTTCCCAGCCTGTGTGTGTTTGTGTGTGTGTGTGTGTGTGTGTGTGCGCTTTGAATGTGTGTCATTCTGTTTTATCTTTTCCATGTATTTTTAATTGCCTGGGGGCATTGTTGTCGTTCATACAGCAAAAACACCTCACAGAACAGCCTCGCTGCTTCCTTCCAGTGCAATACATTCAACTCCTTTTCGCACCTTCTCCACACTACATGGACAAAAGTATTGGGACACCTGCTCATTTATTCTCTCCTCCAAAAACAAATGAGGAGTTTGTCCTGTTTCGCTAATTGATTTTGGAGCATTGCTGTGAGGATTTGATCGCATTCAGCGACAAGAGCGTTAGTGAGGTCAGGATGTTGGATGACCACCACTCCACCTCCTCCCTAATTCCCCAACTCACCCCAAAGATACTGGATGGAGCACTGTCTTTCCACTGCTCCACAGCTCAGTGCTCCTCTAGCCCACGCCTGCCATTAGGCACAGTGCCAATAAGCTGATGTTTGTTGATGTGATGAGTCCTATTCTAATGGCAGAACAGGGGCAGTGTGTGTCTGCCATTGGAGCAACTTTACACAGCTAAATGCACTCATTAGAAAGGGTGTCCACAAACATTTGGACATGTAATATAATATGCAGGTTCTGCTCATCGCTCATCTGAGAGTGTTGCTTAAGAGTTGCCCTACATCCGTTCTAGTACATATTCTAGCTTACAATTCACTTGCGCTGATGCAGTTTTTTTTGCTGTGTGAATGTGTGTGTGTGTGTGTGTGTGTGTGTGTGTGTGTAAGATGTCATGGCTTATTGTGGTAGATTTCGCTATAAGCACCAACATGCCAGTCTCATTAGCGTAGCCTCAACACGTACACACATGTAACTCTTCAGTGGGTTTCAAAGACACAGCATGGGCTGTCGTGTGCGTATAATATGTGTGTGTGTGTATATGTGTATATACGAGTGTGTGTTCATGTGAGGCATGTTTGTGAGCCTGGATGTCATTGGTAATCGCTGTAGCTTCAGCTATAAGCACAGAAATGCCAGTTTGATTAGCTTAGCCACAAATATGCACGCGCATACTCTACGATTAGCTCAACCACAAATACACACACACACGTATTTCATCAAAGTCACAGACGCAGCGTTGCTAATGTGATGTGTGTTCATGTTTGTGTGTGTGTGTGTGTGTGTGTGAGTGGTGCTGACTTAGAATAAGCTCCCAGTGTGTACGTGGGATTAGGGTTGAGTCAGGTTCCAGGCACTCAAATTGAGCACAAAGTTTCAAATCCGAGGAAAAACAGAAATAGAGGAGAGGAGGAAGAGGAGGGAAAGAAGGAAGAGGAGGATGTGAACTTAGCATGAAAGGTCAGACAGTGCTTGGGAAACCACCAGCTTTCTCTACAGCTAAGCAGAGCGGTAATCTGGAGTACATAAACAAACAGAGCTCAGAGAGGAAGCAGCACAGACAGAAGGAATGAGAGCGCGAGCTCGGCAGAGAGAGACCGATGTAGGGCTGGGCCTTATCGTTAGTGTTCCACCAATACCGAAGCTGCATCAGTGTCACACTTAAATTAGAGCATTGGTATCTGCAATCGAGCCATAACCCAGCCATAACATTAACACTACCTAGTTGTTTCTACTTTCCCAGCCAACATGCTCATGTGGGGCTCACATGGGTGGAACGTGGGCTAGGTGGGTTCCAGGTGGACCTGGGCTCATGAGTGGGTTTTGTACATATGTTGTTACTGGGACCAAGTTGGGCTTCCCAAATTTTTGCCTGTGTTTAAACCCATCCTGGTTCCATCACTGACCCTGGTGGACATTTATGTGGGGTCAACATGGAACCCATGTATAAAACTTTCTGATTCCCAGTTGGGCTAACCGAACAGTGCCTGTATGCACATGTTATCTGGGTTGTAGTTCTATAATTGCAGGAGAAAAAATGGTTCATGTAAAGAACACTTCTCCAACTGTTAAAACAACTGTTGTGTTGCAGCCAGTGGCACTGTGTCACTTCACTGGTAGAAGGAGGAACCAATTCAACCAAACAAGGGCTGTTTGTTAAAGAGTTGATTTAAGCAAGTCTACATAATAAACAAATACTACTGGTAATACTTTAATCAATGTATAACTGTGAGTGACAAACAGGAGTGTACTGTGCACACGTTTCTAGTGGCATTTTGCTCATGGCAAGCAGTCAGAAAACAGACTCCAAACTTTGAGAATCCCTGCATTCTTTCCGCCATCATTCACATGAAACCCAATAATCCCCTTCTGTGCATGTGTGACCGTGCTTGCTGTACATGGGCGGTATAAAAGGCCACACTGATAAAACAGACGCGCTGTGGAATCAGCAGTCATGCAGAAATGGAGTGGATAGATCCTGCTTCTGATCTAAAACACACTTCACTTAGCTTCACTTAGCTCTGCTCTCTGGAAAACCTGATCCAGCTCTCTGGGGCCCATTCATCCCCACACCGCAACCCCTCCGTGAGTTTGAAAACCAATGTACTAAACAACTGAACAACTGGACATATTACAAAAAACAACAACAAAAACCCCTAACAATAGGAAGCACACACCCACTCAGAAACTATCACAGTGCATCCAACAATAAAGGCAGCATGGAGCCTCTTTAACTGTATGTCACAGAAAACAAAGAACCTGACTGACAGCTCCAGTTCCACATACTAATCTATTCTACTATGTACATGCATAGAGTAACTACTCTGAGGGGTCAATTGTAACAAGTTAAAGGTCAAAGTTTTTAATGTAATTAATTTGATTTCTCTAAATAAAATTAGTTATTTTTGCTAACATGCCATTACAATAGAAATGCTCCGAAATGACATTGAATAAAACTTGTTTTACATTGGCTACCTTCACAAATAATATGTAACACAAATGTGTTATCTGTGCGGCAGTGCGAACGGCAAAAACACACTGAATTTTCAGTTCTGATTTGATTCACTTTTATGTGGCACTGAAATCCAATACATACCTGATACACAGCAATGCAACTCAGTCTGAACAACCAGATCGGAATTCATGCAACTTCTATGTCAATCCAACTCAGCCAGGAAAAAGAAAATTATACGGCAGCAGGGAGGGAGGTATTAATTCCCAGGATAGTGAGGTAACAGAGCATATAAATATCTGGAGTGTTGTATCTGTTCAAACTATGTTGGAGACCAGGGTTCGATTCCCAGTCTGGGTACGCTACACCAATAAGAGTCCTTGGGCAAGACTCCTAACACTGCATTGGCCCTCCTCTGTAATATGAGTAACCATGTAAGTCGCTCTGGATAAGAGCATCAGCTAAATGCCGTAAATGTAAATGTGTTTGAAACAATTCCTAAAAATGTCTTAATGCTGCCACCGGAGGGCGCTGCTGCAGTGTCAAAGGAAAAAAATAGCTTTAAAAACAAATTTAAAGAAACCAAAAACGCAAACCAAAGAAGTGTCTATAGCTGAGTAAACCGTGCCCATTGTAGAGTGAGCCTGAATGCTTAATCTTGGTGATGAGCCTAGCTCCTGTGATGCTAGTAAAGATACTTCAACCTCATGTGAATCGCATTGCTATTTTGCACATTTGCATCAGTTTAGGAGCATGAACTGTTCAGACGAATGTTGGATATAGGTCATATTAAAAAGATTTAAAAAAACATTGGATTTGGGCCACTCTACCTGCTGTGTAAACCTTTTGACTTCAATTGAAAATGAAGGAGGCTTATTACACACTAAGGCGTATTACTCAGTAACTACAGAAGAAACTGGTGAGGCTATTCTTTGGTAATAGAAGTTTGTAATAACACTTGTGGCCCATGGGCTTTTTAAGGGGTTAAAGCTGCCATTTTTGCGTGACAGCAATAATATCCTACAACATGTACTGTAAAGATGCCCTGTTGTCTGTCCTCATACACCCTTACAGACACAGCCCTACTGTATTAATGTGACTCAGATACAGAATTTAAGCTTCTTTTAGTAATCCCACTCATTTACATCCAGCTGATTGGTCCACTCTGACAGGCAGCATAATCAATCTGTCCAATCAGCTGCACTGACATGGTGACATTTAGTCCCAGAGAGCAATGTCATGCTACTCACAAACCAACACACACACACACAAGGACCTCATTAGCATGCAACATAATCGCTTGCTAATTATTGGCCTGATTCTCCAGATGGTCAGCACAGTCAGACAGACACATACACACCCCCCCCCCACACACACACGCACATACACACCAAGTACTGAATAGTCCATATATGGTGAAAGCAAGTAAAAGGCATTTGATTCTACCTGTGTTCCCTTAGCCTTGTCCTTGACTTCAGTTCAAAGCTGTGTGATGTCACTGTGATTTTTCCCCTTGGCCTTATAACTATTAGAAAACACTGACTGTCCATATCAACCAATATCAGTCAAACAGGATCAAAAAAGGGAAAACAGGAATGTGTTGATGCTGCCCTGACCATTAATAAGGAGAACAGCACTCGTATCATTGCTCCTTTGGGCTCGGCACTAAGCATTTTGTTATAATAAACAATAGAGATGCACCAATACCACTTTTTGCTTTCTGATTTCAATACCAACACCAGATGCTCAAGTATCTGCCGATACCAAGTACCAAGTCTGACTTAAATACTGAATAAATGGGTATAAATCCTGATATTTATAGTGTTCCACTTTTTATAGGTTGTACTTTTATATATGTTATCTCAAATAATATATAATAACCTTGAAAAAACAGCATTCACTGTTTTACTGTTTCACATAAAAATTGCCACCATACAGAAACGTGCAAGTAAGGAAGCATAATTTTGCTAAGCTTCACCAAACAGCTTTTAACTGGTGTTAAGAAAAAAAGTGCCTATACAGCAATTTCACATTCAGGGACACGTCTCTGTGTAAAACAAGCTGCTTTGGTTTCAGAATCAGAAAAATCACAAAAAAACAAATGCTGTAATGTAAAAGTTCCCTAAAATGTCTGTTTAATGGAAATAACTGTGTATGACTGGCTTTTACTGGTTGTTCAAACAAAGTATGCAAACAAAAATGTTCTGCATAAAAAAAAAATCATGGTATCGGCGCTCTCTATTGCAGATACAGATACTGTGTGTAAGGGTGTGTAATTTTCCCAATTCAGACAATTATTCTCTCTTGTTTTTTTTAAGCCATGGACGGCTGTGGGATTCGAACCAGCAAACTCTGGAGCGGTTTGTTTGTGGTGAGAACGTGATCTGACCTCGACTCGACCCCCACTGTCAAGTGTTATCTGCAAGTTTGAGCTAAACAGCTCCCGTAGCCAAGTGTTAACATGGTCTACTGCCCAGATAATTAGGCTACTACAGCAATGTACAAATGCAATCTCTGCCGTTGCTCCGTGTTAAATTGTATGGAGGTATGCACTAGTCCAGAACACAGGACCATCTTTCTGAATATACTTTCTTGCTCCGCCCCAGACAGGTCTGACCATAAGAGAGAGCGTTCTCACATGGTTTGTTGTGACGCATTTTGGTGAGATCCTCCTATTCGCGAGTTTTTTAGCCCAGTCTGAAGGAACAAAGATTAAAGGCATAGTAGCGGCAAACAGCCTGCTTAATTATGCATTTATTATCCAGGTGTTATGCATGATAATACTACACTTTGCATTAGGCTCTTATCACAGTTAAATTTCTGTGTTTGGATTTCTACTCTTATTTTTGGCCTTGGCCTGTTACTCCTCTTACAGTCTGGCTGATGGGGCGCCACTGTTTATCTGCCAGTGTTGAGGAGTCTGGACTGACTGGGTAAACAGTTCAAAACTCAGGGCCAATGACACCGTGCTGTCAAACAGTCTATTTGCTTTAGACTCAGCAAGCCTAAAGGTTCAGAGAGACCCAGACTCACCAACTCGATCTGAACGCTGCCAGAGTCCATTCCCAAGGCCAAAGGGGCATTAGTGACAACAGTTTATCCTCTAACGGGTAAAACTGGCCTGATCAATCCCCAGAGACAACTGCAGGCCAGCCTGAGAGCATTTTCCCACGGAAAATGGAAAAGAAATATGAGAAAAAAGCCTGAAATAACTTTATTGCAGGGTGAGGAAATACCCCACTGGCCTTAAGTGAGAGTTTTATAGGTCTCACTCACTGAGAAACCTCTAAATGCATGTGTGTGTGTGTGTGTGTTAGGGAACGTGCGTAAACAACATCGCAGCTTAACACCCTGTGTGCCAGGATTTGCTCTGACAACCATATCCATACACACACACACACACACACACACACACACATATATATATATATATATATATATATGCATTCATACCACATACAGAGCTCATGCAAAGCTTACATGTCCTTCTACCTACATAACTTTCTGACGGTCTTGCTAACACATCAATCAGCCATAACATAAGTACCACTGACAAGTAAAAAACAAATCTGAGCCACTTTGACTAAGAAAGGACAACCGATGAAGCGGCAACAGGGTCATGGTCACCCAAGATTCAACCAAAACTGATGTGATCCATGGAGACTCCACCTCACAACTTATAGGACTTATAGGACGATCTGCTGCACCTTCAGAGGTCCTGTGGAGTCAATGCCTCGAATGATAAGATCCAGTGGAAAAATCTGCTTTGCTTCTGCACTGGAAGCTCAACTATTTAATAAATTGCACAGAAAGACTCAGTCTTGCCACACCGTCCCAGTAAACCTACGATGTTTAATCTACTGTTTAATTACTGTTATACTCACATTATACTTCTTAAAGGCATATATTAAAGACATAGATATCTAACAGTGTTTAATATTGATTAATACTGCCAATCCATTTCACCAGTTCAGTAGAGTTAAACTGGTCAGTCCTGTGACTAAATCCAACTCTTTCCAAAGTTCAATCAACTTCCAATGCTCCACAGATCCACAGAATTTTGTGAGGCTTAAGACCCAACTAAGCTGTTTGGGAGCTTCCCATTCTATTGGCAGTGCTTTTATATGGAGATTACACAAGTTGTATTTACAGAATTTAAGTCCTGGGTCAGCTATGGAGGCACCTTAAAGTAGTTTAAGTGATGTCTGGATACTTTTGGACATATAGTGTTTACAAAGAGAACGGAGGCTTAACAAGAGGCTTAATGACAAGCAGCAACAACAGCAAACAGAATTTGTTTCATATTGATTAGTACCAGTTTCACCAGTTCAGTAAAATAAAAAGTCCTGTGAGATTGAAATGCTGGGGTTTTCAGTGGTCTGAGAAACGGGTTTCCAAATCTGAACTGACAGAGGAGAACATTTCACCAGTTTTCTGCATAAACTCTATCTTTACCACCAGTCTCATAACACCAGTCAATAACTGGAAACCAGACACAGTTAAACAGGATTGTTGATTTCAGATGGGTGGTGTATTACATATATTACAACATTAGCATCAGTGTTTGAATATGCTAATAAATGTGTATTTTGATTGCTTTAGTAGAGATTAAAGTGCTATGTGTGATTTTGCAGATGTTGCTGCATTTCTAGCATCTCATAAACCATTGTTTATACTCAGTAAAACCTAGAAACTAGAAACCCTACTACTTTTACTTTTTTATTTTAAGTATATTTCTAAGTATGTGTACTTTTCTACTTTTACCTGATTAAAAAAGGTAAATTATACTCCAACATTTGCTTAAGTATTTTCTAACTGGAATATTTGTACTTTTACTGAAGTATGTGAACTGTGTTTTTGGTAGGTATTGACCTTTTGCCACCTCTGTTAATGACCAGTCCACCTGCTTTGGAGGCCAAAACAGAATGAAAATGCAGTGTTCAGTACCTACCAAAAATGCTCCAAGAAAGGAGGCTAAGGAGGATAACCGGTGAACCGGCGACTGGGTCATGTGTACCCAAGACTAATTGATATGATCCTTGGAGGCCTCACCTCCCAACTTACAGGACTAACTTACAGGCTCTGCGGCTAACATCTTGGTGCCAGATACCACAGGATGCCTTCAGTGATCCTATGGAGTCTAGCACAAGGGAGACCTACTTAATATCAGCTACTAATGTTATCCATATCCATATGTAAAGATGAAAACACATTCTTGTAATAGCAATCATGATTGAAACGATATATAATGTCTTATTACTAATAAATTACTTGTTTTCAACCTATTAAAAACATGTTACTGGCTGAGACTCAGCGGCTGTGTAGAACGTTAGGAGTGTCTATGAAGAGCTTCTTATAATGTAAATCCAACTCCACCTTATAAATAAGGTAAAAGTAATGTTTAGTAAAATTAAAGTCACAAATAAACAAGAAGTAAAACAAAGAAATACTTTACAGGAAATAAAATATTGCGTCAAATAAACAAAAACAGTGTGGTATCAAAAGATAAGAATAACCTCCAACAGGTGTCAAATGCAACAGAAAGACAAAAAAAAGCAAAAACAAAGAGATCTTTGGACTTATCTTACTGTAAATTCAGTAATATGCAAATACAGCCCTGAATGTGGGTCTTATATCGCATTGAAAAAGACATTATTGGTGTATTATCGGTAGGTTGAACCCTTAAAAATGGCTCATTTCAACAGTGAAAGGGCTATAAAGGCCAGGAGCCCTAACAGCAATACAAATTAAGCCTTTTCACAAATGTTCTCGTTCATGACTGTTAACTGAGCTTTTTAGACTCAAGCAGTTTTCCAGTGTAAAGGGTTGAAAGAGTGCTTACATGACACTTATAAAAAAAAAGCCTTGTTCAAACAGCTCTCTGCTCTTTGCTTTGAGCAAGTTTTCTAAGAAATGCAGCAGCAGAGACAAAAAAGGCAAGTAAAGGGAATTAGAAGAGGCCGTATTTAACCTATTCAGCTCAAGTGTAATGTATTGCTCTCTCTCTCACTCTCTACACACACAGAAGGATAGCATAGGCCATGCAAGCTGCCAGCCATGAACAAAAGAATGCAAACAGCATCCATATGTAGACATGACTGACACCAAGATATGCTACACCGACGCCTCGAAGCCCTCCCTCTGTCAGACACACATATTTTAAGCTGTTTTAGTAACCCAGTTTGTTTGCTCCTCGTTTGATTTGTGTTCCTGAATATGGATGGAGTGTTCACACCTGTGCACGGTCACGACCAAACAAATCAGGTGTGAAAGCACCCTCACACACACACACTCTTATGCTGCACCTCCAAAGGTTTGTAGATACCTGCTCATCCAGCATTTCATTTGAAATCAAGCATAAAAGCTTATCAATATAGGTGCCACAGATGGTTCTTTGAGCAATGCCACTGAGGAACCACTTTGGGTTCCATAAAGAACCATGTCTGTGAATGTGAAGAACCATTAAATTGGTTAATAACCTTTTCATCAAGTGAAGGTTCTCATACTCACATCTATAACATCTCATATAACATCTCTGTTATATACATGGTTCTTCATGGAGCCAAAAGCGGTTCCTCTAAGGCACCTCTCCAATAACCATTTGTGGCACCTTTATTTTTAAGAGTGTATTAACAGGGAGATTGACCAACCTTTGCTGCAGTAACAGCCTCTGTTTTTCTGATGAGACACACTGCTGTGATGCTTTGATTGCATTCAGCCACGAGAGCGTTGGTGTAGGTCAGGTACTGATGTTGAATAATGAGTCCTGGCTCACAAACTCCACTCCAACTCATTCCAAAGCTGTTGGATGGAGCTCAGTCAACTCCACAGAACGCAGTTCCAATGCTCCACAGCTTCATAGCTCAAAGCTAGGAGGCTCCAGACCCATCTAACTTTCGTTTAGCATTAGGCATGATGACCTTCCCATTCTATTGGCAGTGGTTTTATATGGAGCCTATACAAGTTGAATTTGCAGAATTGAAGTCCTGAACACCTTAAAGTAGTTCACTAATTTTAAGTAACGTCTATATATTTTAGACGTTATTTTATATTAATAATATTATATATATTTTTATTAAATATTATAGTTTACACAGAGGCAAATGGCAAATGGTGAACATCAACAACCGCAAACAGAACTGGTCCTCAGCTCAGGATAGAGATATCCATGCTGGTGTGTAGACCATGAGACTTGACAAAGCTGTGTATTCCAATGGCAGCAGTCGCTAAATCAGTCGATAAGACAGAGGAAAGCACTTACCTGATGTGTCCCACATGTTCAGCTCGATCCGGTGTTTGTCTATCTCAAAGCTGGCTGTGTAGTTCTCAAACACGGTGGGCACGTAGCTCTGGAACGACATGAGCACACACCTTTAAACACCTGCCAGTCAATCAGAGTCAGCTGGAGAACACTGGAGATCCTTCCTTCAGTATTTTTGGTGCACATATAATAAGCTGGTACACTCTTGAAAAGGGCATTCCTTACTAAAGTTCAATACAGAACCTTTTATAAACCCTTTGAGTTCAACATAACACAAAGAACCCTTTTTGCTTAGTGTGTAGAACTGCCTAAACCCCTGCTCAAGTTGTGTTAATTCAATGAAATAACGACTCAGTTGTGTTACTGAGAAAGAAAGTACAGTGTTTCCCACATCTGGGTGGAGCGCCATGGGGAGTGGAGGAGGTTATTTAAATACATCCACAGAGCACTTTATTAGGAACACCATAGTAATACTGGGTAGGGTCTCCTTTTGCTCTCAAAACAGCCTCAATTCTTCTTGGCATGGATTCCACAAGTTGTTTGAAACGTTTCTTTGAGATTTTGGTCCATGCTGACAATTTTTCAGAAGCACTTTCATGCTGGGACTCTCCTGTTCCACCACATCCCAAAGGTGCTCTATTAGATTCAGATTCGATGACTGGGACAGCCACTGAAGAACACAGAACTCATCGTCATGTTCATGAAACCAGCTTGAGACGACTCTTGCTTTGTGTGTAATGGAAATCTTCCCCACACTATGAGACCACCTCCACCAGCCTGGACTGTTCACAAAAGGCAGGTTGGGTTCATGGATTCATGCTGTTGGCACCAAATTCTGACCCTGCCATCTGCGTGCATTGTCCTGTTTTGGCTGAAAGAATTAGAACCTGATGTGGTCTTCTGCTGACATGGCCCATCATGGCTTTGGTTGGGTTGGATGTGGTGTTTATTCTGAGATGACCACAATTGTACGACGTGATTATCTAACAAGTCCCTGTAGCCTTTCTCTGTTGACCTCTCTCATCAACAAGGTGTTTCTGTCGGTAGAACTGCAGCACCATGCCATATGACTGGCTGACTGGATGACTGCATCAATGAGTAAGTGTACATGTGTTCCTCATAAAGTGCTCAGTGAGAGCATACCTGGGCAGCCGTTAAAAAAATGAATTTGCTCTTCTTCAGTCTTTGGGGTCCTTTTTTGTATATACATAAATTGGTAGAAAGAAAGTTGTGAGGTGTGGCGAACAGCACAGCAGCCCTGGTGCTTTCACCATAATAAAAGTTATATATTCACAAAGGGAGACATTTTATTGCAGATAGCTTGGAGTAGGGGTCTCAAAAGACTACACCTCCCATATATCATAGTAAACACTATCAGCAGGCTTAGTCAAGAAGAGAGAGAGGGCAGACAAGACAACAGCAAGAGGAGCAGGAGTTTAATCAAAATATAGCCAAGAAACTGACCGTTTTTATGCATACTTGTCTTTTAGATACATTTCTGAAGCTGCTTAGATGATAAGTTTCATATTATTTAATTCCTTATTGTAAAAGTATCCCCAAACCCCCCCAAAACACTAGCAGCTTACTCCTCAGCTCAGCCACTAATAGCAAAGACCCAGCTGGGCTTGTCGCCCACCAGCAAATGCTCCTCAAGTCAAAGTTCTTCATGGGGCTAATAGCCACTGTCTGTAGTGTTATATAGGTTAAAGCGAGCTGTCTGTATAAATACGATCAGAAAACACCCAAAATAAGTCATTTAGTTGTATTTTCAGAGGTGTTAGACACACTAGCCATAGTTTTCCAGCTTAAATAAAGCCACAGTGTTCTCCTGTAGTCTGCTTACCTCAGGGTAGCTGTCTTTGGCGAACACGTGCAGCAGCGCCGTCTTGCCACACTGAGTGTCGCCCACCACCACGATCTTACAGCGGCTGCCCTTCCCTTCCATCACCCGCTCCGGCAACAACCGACCAGCACTCCAAGCACCCGAGAGACCGCGCTCAGTAGTGGCGGTTAAAACGGAAGAGGGGCAAAAGTGGAAAAATAGTCCTGTGGGAGTGAGTGAGAGGAGTGCGGGTGTCTGTCTGTCGACTCACTGTCTGAGTGTCTGTCTGTCTGAGTCGAAAGAGGGAAAGGACCGTACAGGAGAGAGCAAGTGGAAACGAGGGAGAGAGAGAAAGTGAAAAAGAGAGATTTGAGGGAGAGAGAGATAGACAGAGACAGAGAGGGACAGAGAGAGAGAGAGAGACAGAGGGAGCGCGCGCAACCTTTCGGTTCCCACGGTGACACCTCGCTCCCTTTTGACACTTCGCGTCTTCAGCCTGGCGTGTGGGTCGAGCCCCGCCCCCTGCTCTGCATAGCCACACCCACACAACCCCCGTCGTCCAATCAAATCCCCAGACGGTCCTAATTCCTCGCCTTTGTTCTCATTCATTCCTTTGTGTGAGGCCGTGTGCTGCACTTTCATGACTGTCCAACCTCTCTGAGCGCCACTTAGGGAGTAATTCAAGTTTTATAGTTCTCCAGGTAATCGTTTTTAATACGTTTATTCCTGTCTAAATGAACAAAACAATTTAATAGGTGAATTATTATTTTATTATTATTAATTCAGGTGATTCAGGTATTTTAGTTCCCCAGATAATATTTCAAATAGTTTTTTCCTGTCTAAATAAACAAAACAATGTAACAGGTGAATTATTATTATTATTATTATTATTATTAATAATTATTATTATTATTATTTTTCATTTAGGTGATTCGCGTACTATAGTTATCCAGGTAATATGTTATAAATATAAATTTTAATAATTTTTTTCTAAATAACCAAAACAATTCATTCTTCTTCTTATTGTTATTATTATTATTATTATTATTATTATTATTATTATTATTATTATTAATCTCTCATTTGTGGCATGTGACCCATAATAGCTTAAATATGAATACTAGTATAACAATACTACAATAATAAAAAATAACCTGTCGAAACATAGCTATATTACCCGACATTTCAGTAATAAATTAGGCTTATTGGTGTCACATTTATTATATGTTAATATTATTTCATAAGATTAGATATTATGTGGTCATTACTGTGGCTCTGTATATAAATATGTGTAATTATTAGTTAATGGGAACATATTTTAATAAACTTTAAAAGCAAATATTAAAACAATCTGAAATATACCAATATATCAACCACCACATTAAAACCACCTGACTAATTTTATGTAGGCTCCCCTCATGCCACCCGAACAGCTCTGACCTGTTGAGGCAAGGACTCGACTAGACATTGCCAGCATGACCTTCTTAGCAGTTTGTTCTAGAGTAGCTCTTGTGTGGGACTGGACTAGATAAGCTAACCTTTGCTCCCCAAGCACAACAATTAGCCTCGGGTGCTCATGACACTGTAACCGGTTCCCTGGTTGACTTTCATTGGAGCGCTTTTGACAGGTACTGACCACTGCATACCAGGAACACCCCACAAGATCTACTGTTTTGGAGATGCTCTGACCCAGTCGTCTAGCCATCACAATTTGGCCCTGGTCAAAGTAGCTCATTCAGCAGAAGAAAACCTCTTCCAACACAAAGACTACCACACCCTGACCAGCCCAGCCCAGCCCAGCCCGGCCTAGATGGTGATCCACACTGATGTCCTATCTAATGTTCTGTTTCAGCTGAAGCTCTTTGATCATGATCCCAGCCCATCATGAAGTATCATCTCCACCCTGATTTTCAGGATTTTCCGGCCTTGATTAAACTGGACTTCTTATATTATATTGATGGGACATACTGTTATTACATATATATCTATGGGGCTATGATCACACTTTGTGAAGAAAGGAAACAATATTGACTGTGCAAAACAAACTGCCTAATCTAAACAAGGTGGAAATAGGGATGTGTCTAGCTAAGCATGCTGGCTCTGGGGTGTGCTGACTCACCTAATGGGTGATGTAGCTGAAGATTAAAGTGGCACAGTGACTTCAGAAGTGTGCACAATCATCTCATCTGTCTATTTGCAAGACAATGTCTCCAGACTCTCTGGAGCTCTTTTTTAATTCAACAATACAATTACCCAAAACACCAGTGAAAAGTGATGTCACTGGCTTGCAGAGCCATTTGAAAGGTTTACAATATCAAATAATATATCAAATTATATACCAAATACTATACCAAATAATATATCAAATTATATACCAAATACTATACCAAATACAATACCAAATAATATATCAAATACTATACCAAATAATATACCAAATACTATACCAAATACAATACCAAATACTATATCAAATACTATACCAAATACAATATCAAATAATATATTAAATACTATACCAAATACAATACCAAATACTATTGCAAATATAATCAACAAATACAACACAGAATACTACTCCAAATGCAATGCCAAATACAATCAACAAATACAATACCAAATACTTTACCAAATACAATCAACAAATATAATGCCAAACATAATATCAACTATACCAAATATTATTTCAGATGCAATCAACAAATACAGTACCAAATACAATCAAGGCAATACCAAACACAGTCAACAAATACTATCCAAAATCTCTACAAAATGTAATCAACAAATACTAAATCGAATACTATACCAAATACTATACCAAATACTATACCGAATACTATACCAAATACAATACCAATTACTATTCCATATATTGTTCCAAATTACTATACCAAATTACTATACCAAATATTATATCAGATACAATCAACAAATAAAGTCCCAAATACAGTCAACAAATACTATCCTAATTTTTCTACCAAATGTAGTCAACAAATACCATACCAAACACCACACCAAATACAATACAGAATATATAGAGAGAGTTACACTTCTACAGTTTAATATGAGTCACTGTAACATGGTTCTTAGTATTTTGCTGCTGTGAAAACAAAGCCTGGTCATTTTAAAGAACCAGAAAATGTTTTCAAATAATTGTATTTGTCCATTTATTCAGTGTGATACAAATATACATCCAAAATCAAGGGAATTAGGAGTTTATCTTGTTATTGTATAAAGTTATTTTTTATACATTCCTATTGGTCCATTCATCTTTACATTTTGACACAATATGAAGGACAGCCATCATTATAACATTTTGAGAAACACATATGGAAAAAATGCAGATATGATAAGAGAAGATTAGAAGGGGTGTCTGAATACTTTCAGACATATAAGGCTGATCTGGGCCTGGGATGTGGGCCCATAGTGCCCTACAGATGTACAGCTACTTGCAGCTATCGCCACCTGCTGCTTAAATCCTGCCATTGCAAGTTTAGTGGAGTAAATTACTCATTATAGAGTTAATGTGGTCAGATAATGAGCACAGCAGATTATGTGCAGATTAAAGATAATATCACATAAAGAAAAGCAAACTATCACCCTAAACCACTGCATCCAGTCCCAGCACTGTTGTTAAAGTTTAAACACTTTATATTATATTATAGAAAAGAACCATTAACCAACGTCTACACTCATGCCAATTGGGCGCAGTGTACAAAAGTAGTACTTAAGTGTCTGCTTAAGTGCTTCCTCAAATACAAAGAAAACCTTTTGAAATGGTGCTACTTTAGGTTGCACCCATTGCTGACACAGCCCCCGCACGCATTGCTATCTAGTCCCTGTAGTACTGACAAGTACTGCCAATAGAATAGGACACTCTGTAGCAGATGAACATACTGGTATCTAGTAGTGGTAGAAGTAGCATACATAATAGTAGTAGTAGTAGTAGTAGTAGTAGAAGTATGAGTAGTTGGAGTAGCATAAGTAGTAGTAGTAGTAGTAGCAGCAGCAGTAGAAGTACTGGTAGTAGTAGAAGTAGCATAAACAGTAGTAGTAGCAACAGTAGTAGAAGAAGTAGCATGAGTACTAGTAGTAGCAGGAGTAGAAGTAGCCATAGTAGTAGTAGTAGTAGTAACAGAAGTGGTGGTGGTAGTATAACTAGTAGTAGGGAAAGTAGTAGTTGTAGTAGTATAAGTAGTAGTAGTTGGTGTAGTCATAGAAGTAGTAGTAGTATAAGTAGTAGTAGTATATGTGGTAGTATACGTAGTAGTAGTTGGTGTAGTCATAGAAGTAGTAGTAGTATAAGTAGTAGAATACGTAGTAGTAGTATATGTGGTAGTATAAGTAGTAGTAGTATAAGTAGCAGTGGTATAAGTAGTAGTAGTATATGTGGTAGTATAAGTAGTAGTAGTATAAGAGGTAGTATAAGTAGTAGTAGTATAATGGGTAGTATAAGTAGTAGTAGTTGGTGTAGTCATAGAAGTAGTAGTAGTATAAGGGGTAGTATAAGTAGTAGTAGTATATGGGGTAGTATAAGTAGTAGTAGTATAAGTAGCAGTGGTGGTATAAGTAGTAGTAGTATAAGTAGCAGTGGTATAAGTAGTAGTAGTATAAGTAGCAGTGGTATAAGTAGTAGTAGTATATGTGGTAGTATAAGTAGTAGTAGTATAAGTAGCAGTGGTATAAGTAGTAGTAGTATATGTGGTAGTATAAGTAGTAGTAGTATAAGTAGTAGTGGTGGTATAAGTAGTAGTAGTATATGTGGTAGTATAAGTAGTAGTAGTATAAGTAGCAGTGATGGTATAAGTAGTAATAGTATATGTGGTAGTATAAGTAGTAGTAGTATAAGTAGCAGTGGTGGTATAAGTAGTAGTAGTATTAGGGGTAGTATAAGTAGTAGTAGTATAAGTAGCAGTGGTGGTATAAGTAGTAGTAGTATATGTGGTAGTATAAGTAGTAGTAGTAAAAGTAGCAGTGGTGGTATAAGTAGTAGTAGTATATGTGGTAGTATAAGTAGTAGTAGTATAAGGGGTAGTATAAGTAGTAGTAGTAGTATAAGGGGTAGTATAAGTAGTAGTAGTAGTAGTATATGGGGTAGTATAAGTAGTAGTAGTATAAGTAGCAGTGGTGGTATAAGTAGTAGTAGTATATGTGGTAGTATAAGTAGTAGTAGTATAAGTAGTAGTGGTGGTATAAGTAGTAGTAGTATATGTGGTAGTATAAGTAGTAGTAGTATAAGTAGCAGTGATGGTATAAGTAGTAATAGTATATGTGGTAGTATAAGTAGTAGTAGTATAAGTAGCAGTGGTGGTATAAGTAGTAGTAGTATTAGGGGTAGTATAAGTAGTAGTAGTATAAGTAGCAGTGGTGGTATAAGTAGTAGTAGTATATGTGGTAGTATAAGTAGTAGTAGTAAAAGTAGCAGTGGTGGTATAAGTAGTAGTAGTATATGTGGTAGTATAAGTAGTAGTAGTATAAGGGGTAGTATAAGTAGTAGTAGTAGTATAAGGGGTAGTATAAGTAGTAGTAGTAGTATATGGGGTAGTATAAGTAGTAGTAGTATAAGTAGCAGTGGTGGTATAAGTAGTAGTAGTATAAGTAGTAGTATAATAATGGGAGTAGTAGATGTAGTAATAGTAATGGTAGTAGTAAAGTTAATAGTAGTAATAGTAAAGGTATTAGTAGTAATACTAGCAGAAGTAGTTAACGTTAATAGTAGAAGTAGTGTAAATAGTAATAGTAGATGTTGTTGTAGTAGTAGCAGTTGTGACAGGTGTAGATCAGGAAAGCCACTAAAATGTGCAGTACAGAGGGGAACTCCAGCAGCAGACCTAAGAATAACTGGCCCAAGGCAAGTTTCAGTCAAGAACATCTAATGCATTACCACGTTTCACCAGAAGAGGGAGACAGATATCCATCACATACATTTACATTTATGGCATTTAGCAGACGCTCTTATCCAGAGCGACTTACAAGGTTACTCGTATTACAGAGGTGGGTCAGTGTAGTGTTAGGAATCTTGCCCAAGGACTCTTATTGGTGTAGCGCAGCATAGTCACCCAGACCGGGAATCGAAGAGGCTTTATTTGCATAACCACACTCAGTTCGAGGAATTTCAGTACCTTCTTGCCTTGTTCAAAATTCCCATATCTCTGCTGAATCCAGATGTAACAGATGTGACCCCAAAGGTCAAATCTAGCTTTTTGCTTATGATTTCACTTTTACTTGTACTCTTGTACCGTACAAAATCAGACGAGCTACAATCCAGTGACTGCATTTACATTTTTGGCATTTTGCAGACGCTCTCATCCGGAGTTACTTACAGAAGTGCTTCTATGTCCATTCAGAAATGATATCCCTAGCTAGAGTGAACAGTCCAGTGTCCAAAGATACCTCTAAGTGTAAAGACAAAAGTCAGTGTTTAGACAAAAACAACCGCAGTCACCATTTGTGTTGGACACAGATGGATTTTGACCTTTGCCTTTGACACACACTAGTGAGCAAAAACACACCCAGAGAGTGTGAGAGTCTTGGCCCAACAGCGGCACTGTAGCAAACCCAGGTATCGCAACCCACAACACTGTCATCAATAAATATCCCAGTGCTCTGAACAATGAGCCACCACTGCCTTGGACATACACCTGTATCTAGATGCAAAAGATGCACAAGACTCAACGGTAGGAGAAATGCACGACACAATGCCGAAACATGTAAGTGCACTCACAAGCTTTTAATAAGCCAACATTAGTGTTGAGTTAAGTGCTCCTGAAAGACATGGTCTTCACTCAGCATTTAAAGACAGCAAGACACTCAACTGTTCAGAAACCCTGGGGAGGTTCGTTTCACCACCTGGGTGGATGCTTGTCTTCCATCTGCGTTAATGGATGATGGGTCAAGCTTGAGTCTTGCTGAAAGCTCGAAGGGCTCATAGTTAAGAGTCCATATACAACTTGTGCTACAGTCCAGTACTTGTGGACTATGTTTTACTGCATATATACACATACAAATATATTGTTGCTGTCACACAAAAACCTTGTAGCTGAACGCCATTGAACCACCCCACCTCATCCCCAACTTCCCAGCTCAGAAATGTTGGATGGAGCACCATCCCTCAGCCCAGAGAACACAGCGTAATGCGGGGGGGTGGGGAGGGGGCTTTATACCCCTCTAGCCCACACCTGGCATTAGGTTTGGTGCCAATAGCTTCATGTTTATCTGCTCCAGAGAGTCCTATTCTATTGGCAGTGCTTCTCTGCAGGTACTAGATAAGCTGTCAAGCTGTTTGTGTGTGTGTGCACCGGAGGAGGATATATATATATATATATATAGATTTCTGAACACTGACACAGTGTTTTCTGAACTGGCACAGTGCCACTTGTGCATTAGTGACCAACAGGAAAAAAAACATACTTTCGAAATGAATCAATAAGTAATCTGTTGATGTGTACGCTGCCTGTCAGCAGTTTGGGGGTGCCAAAATTTCCTACAGTTTTAATACAAATGGGTGTGTTTTCTTAGGTGTGTAGGTTTGCAATTAATAGGCTTATGAAAGTTCCCGTCGACCCATTCTGTTTTTACATTGTTCTAAAATAATTTAGCAGACTTTTTGTGAAGATACATTGGTGGCATTGCCCTTTAAAAGTTATTGGCCAGTGTTCATGCTGGAGTTGACCATAAACTCCTCCAGTGTGTGTAGAAGTGCTCTTTTACTGTGCGCATAATGAACAACCCTGCAAAGACAAGGGGAAAGGTCGCTTCCTGTCATACAGTCCCATCTACTATGTGTTGGTATCACCAAGGTTTGAACTGTGTTGAGGGGATGGGGGTACGACTGTAGGTGTTTTACTGTGGTCTAGGTTTTTTAAGATCTCAATGCTTGTAGTTCAGGAAAGCCAGCTGATTCGCACTGCGGTGACCCTGACTATAAATGATCATGAAGTCGAGCTGTACCAGTCACCATCACCCGCTTTTCGCTTCCTGTTTCTCCTCGAGCGTTTCCTGTGCTCCTTCTGTGTGCGCTTTAGCTGCACACTCTCTTTCTGTACCACCGTAAGAGAGTGTGTTTGTGTGAGGGCATGCGGGTGTGTGCATGCATGACTGAGTGCAAGCATTCATTACTCAGCAGCCTACATGTGTGCTTGGCCCACTCTTTGTGTGTGTGTGTGTGTGTGTGTGTGTGTGTGTGTTTGTTTTATTTTTCATAATTCATAACTGAGATACAAAAATGTGTGGATTTCAATGGTCAAAAAAATAGCACAAGGTTCAAAAATAGCTCAAGGATCCCAATACAGTGACACAACACTACTTAAAGGACTAATGTCATTGAAAATCATGGAAAACTGAAGTCACAAGGACCGACTCATTTACATACACTCACACACTCATCCTACAGCAGTTTAACCTCATCCCCCCACAGCAAAGCTATACCATAGAAATACCATAGAGGGCAGCCAATCAGAGCAAAGGTCATTCACATATACAGTCAAGTGAAAAAATTAACACACCTCATAAAAACCTTTTAAAACATATGGACATTTGTCTCATTTCAACCTCAGACATTTAGTTTCCTCTTGATTG